>NC_139020.1:95273244-95458832 GCF_964662115.1 Mustela nivalis
TTCAGACCGTATCTATTCTTTTTAAATATTTTATTTATTTATTTGACCGAGATCGCAAGTAGACAGAGAGGCAGGCAGAGAGAGAGGAAGAAGCAGGCTCCCTGCAGAGCAGAGAGCCTGATGCGGGGCACAATCCCAAGTCCCTGGGATCATGACCTGAGCTGAAGGCAGAGGCTTAACCTACTGAGCCACCCAGGCACCCCAGACCATATCTATTTTATAAATGAAAATTTTTACCCTTTTACACCAAATCTCTTTCTGTTTCGCCCACTCCCCAAACCCTGGAAAGCACTTTTCTACTATTTCTATGAATATGACTTTCATTTTCTTATTTTTTTTTTCATTTTCTTATTTTTAACTTTTTTAGCTTCCACATATAAGTGATACCATACAGTGTTTGTCTTTTACTGTCTAGCTTAGATCACTTAACATAATGTCCTCCAGATCCATCCTATTCCTAAAGATGAAATAATTTTCAGTCTGAATAATATTTCATTGTGTATATATACACCACATTTTCTTTATTTATTTGCCAATGGATACTTAGGTTGTTTCTATACCTTGGCTATTGTGAAGAATGCTGCTGTAAACATGGGGTCACAGATATCTCGTTGAGATAATGATTTTATTGCCTTTGGATATATAGCCAGAATGGGATTGCTAGATCATTATCATATGGTAGCTCAATTTTTAACTTCTTGAAGAACCTCCATACTGTTTTCCACACCAGTTTTTGTTCCTGTCAACGGTGTACATGGGTTTCCTTTACTCCATCTTCTCATCAGCATCTGTTATTCCTTGCCTCTTGATAACAGACATTCTAACAGAGGTGAGATGATACCTCATTATAATTTTGATTTGCACTTCCCTGATGGTTAGCGATGGGGCGCACCTTTTCATTACCTATTGGTCATATGTAGGTCTTCTTTATAAAAAAACAATGTCTATTTAGGTTTTGAATTTTTTTTAATTGGGTTGTTTGGAAGGTTTTTTTGTTTGTTTGTTTGTTTGTTTTTGGTTTGGTTTTGTTTTGCTATGGGTTTGTATGAATTTTTTTGTATATTTTAGATATTAACCTCTTTTTGGATACATGGTTTGCAAATGTTTTCTCTAGTTCCATAGATGCCCTTTTCATTTTATTGAGAGTTTCTGTAGTGTGTAGAAGTTTTTCAGTTTAATGTAGTCCCCTTATTTATTTTTACTTTTGTTGCCTTGCCTTTGGTATCAAATCCAAAAAAAATTTTTTTAAAGATTTTTATTTTTATTTATTTATTTGACAGAGAGAGAGGGAGAGCACAAGTAGGCAGAGATGCAGGCGTAGAGAGAGGGATAAGCAGGCTCTCCGCTGAGCAGAGAGCCTGATGTGGGGCTTGATCCCAGGACCCTGAGATCATGACCTTAGCCAAAGGCAGAGGCTTAACCCACTGAGCCACCCAGGTGCCCCTAAATCCAAAAACTTAATGCCAAGGCCAACGTCAAGGAGTTCACTTACTATGTGTTCTTCTAGAAGTTTTATGACTTCATGTCTACATTTAAGTCTTGAATATATTTTGAGATTATTTTTGTGTATCATATAAAATAGGGGTCTGGTGTCATTCTTTTGTTTGTGGTTGTCCAGTTTTTTTAGCACCATTTATTGAAGAGACTATAATTTCCCTACTATATATTCTTGGATCCTTTTTTGAATATAATTGACCATATATACTTAGGTTTATTTCTGGGGTCTATTCTGTTCTGTTGATCTATGTGTCTGCTTTTTACACCAATACTATACTGATTTGATTACTACAGCTTTGTAATACAGTCTAAAATCAGAAGGTGTGATGCTTCCAGCGTTGTTGTCTTTTCTCAGGATTGCTTGGGCTATTTGGGGTCTTTTGTAGTTTCATACAAATTTTAGGATTGTGGTTTCTATTTCTGTGGAAAGCACCATTGGAATATTGAGAGGGATTGTGTTGCATCTGTAGATCACTTTGAGTAATACAGACATTTTAACAATATTAATTCTTTTAGTTTATGGACATCAAAATGTCCATACCTGTTTCCATCTATTTACATTCTCTTTAGTTTCTTTTATTAGTATCTTATTGCTGCACAGATCTTCTGCTTCTTAGTTAAATTTATTACTAAGTATCTTAACCTTTTTGATATTATTGTAAATGGGATTGTTATCTTAATTTTTCTTTCTGATATTTCATTTTTATAAAAACACAACTGATTTTTGTATATTGATATTTTTCTCTTGCAACTTTTCTGAAATTATTTATTAGTTCTGACTGTATTTGGGTGGAGTCCTTAGGACTTCCTATATATAATATCATATCACCTGCAAATAGAGACAATTTTACTTCTTCATTTCCAATTTGGACACATTTTATTTCTTTTTTCTTGCCTAATTGCTTTGAATGGGACTTCTAGTGCTATGTTGAATAAAAGTAGTGAGAATGGGCACCCTTGTTTTGTTCCTGATCTTGGAGGAAAAGCTTTCAGCATTTCATGATTGTATATGATGTTAAGTATGGACTTATTATTTATGGCCTTTATTATGGCCATTATTATTGAGAGTTTTTATCATGAAAAGATACAGTGTTTTGTCAAATGCTTTTTCAGCATCTATCATGATCAGATGGTTTTCATCCTTCATTTTGTTAATGCAATATGTCACATTAATTTGTAAATGTGGAACCATCTTTATATTCCACTTCATCATGATATATGATCTTCTTAATGTATTGATGAATCCGGTTTGCTAATATTTTGTTGAATATTTTTGCATCTATGTTCATTGGGGATATTGGCCTGTGATTTTCTTTTCTTGTAGTGTGCTCATTAGGCTTTGTTATCAGGTAATATTACCTCATAAAATGAGTTTGGATGCATTCCATGCTCTTCAATTTGGGGGAAAACTTTAAGGGAAATTGGTATTAGTTTTTCTTTAAGTGTTTGGCAGAATCCAGAAGAGATGTATTTTGGAAAGCAATGGAATGAAGAGATAAAATCTGGAAAGAATAAGGAGGGTCTTATGGTTCAATCTGGGGCATTTAGTCTAAAATAATAAGAAAGAAGCAGACAGTAAAAATTTTTATTTAAGTAGTGAAACAATGAAAGTGATGTTTAGTGAACACTAATCTGAACTGCATTTTTTAAAAAAATATTTGAAATGACTTGTTTCCATTTTGAATAAAAAATCTTTTTTTTTTTGCTCATGAATTTCTAAAACATCAAAATGAGTGTTAAACTATATTTAGTTTTCATCTGTCTCGTTATAGCTATTTTAAAATTCACAGTACAAGTTTTTTGTATATGCTCTTGAGTTCCTGTTCCCTTGGAATGCTTGCAATTTTAGTCTTAGAAGGAGTTGAATGTGTGTACATTTTAGCTGATGGTGATTAAATCTTTTTCTTTTTGGGTTTGCCACTATTATTATCTATAACTTCAAAAACCTATGGCATACAGAATGGCTTGGGAGATGGTCTAGAGTCTAGATGACAGTGAGAGCAACTATGAGTTTACTGCAGTAATTCAGTCATGTGACAGTGATGGCCACAGACAAGGCCAATAATAGAGAGTTCTGGGAAAGCATGACAGGAATAAAATTGGAGAAGCAGTGGGATGTTAAAACTCTGAAAGCAAAATTTTTTTGGGGGGTAAAATTGGCTTTGAGGTGGACCTGATGGGCATCCCTAATATGCTGAGAAGGGGTGAGATATCCAAGTAGATGTCACGTACATAATATTTATCTTTGTATGAATGTAAGAGTGGTCAGGATATGTTAATTCTCATCATGTTAAATCTTAGGCAAAATAAATTTAAATTTAAATACATGTTTAATAGAAAACTTTAAAATACTCATAAAATTTTTAGATGTGCTGGAGTCTTAGATTTTTCTTTTTGATGATATTCATTTTATTTACAAACAGAAAATAGAGGAGTGTTACAGACTCCTTTTCCATCATCTCATTTATTCTCATGAACTATTTTCATCTGATAAGAACATAATGCAGACCTCTGTGTGAGGTCTGTGTGTGTCACTCCAAATCTCACACAAATCTCTGTATGAGATTTGGAGTGACCTCACCTCTTTGTGGTTTTCTCTTTAAGATTCTGATAGGGCCAATTTGTCAGTGTGTGCTTAAACCCTTTAAATGACGTCCTATTGATGAGTTAAGACAAAAATCCCTAGGCTAGAGAAGCTGCGTACTCATCCTCATCTCCCACTACTCTCTGTTCTCCTTTGCCAACCTCAGCAACCTCCAGGCTTCCTCTAACTTTAGGGCCTTCTGCCCAGAATCTTCTTTCCACCCTACCTTCCGAACCCCAGCCTCATTGCTTGCTTAGTACTGAGCTGTCTTTCAGTCCTTGGGTTTAGCTAGGTTGCCTTGTATAACCTCTCATAACCCCACGACTTTTTTTTTTCTTAACACAATCTGTAAGTATATGCTTATGCATGTGATTTAAGTCCCTTTCTTTGACAAAATTAACTTTCATGAGGGCTGAAGTCCTGCCTGTGCTGCTCACCATGTATGCTGGTGACCTAGCATAGCATGTATTTGGAAAAGCTGGATGACTAAATACTGGCAAACATACCAAGGAGTCTGGGCTACTGAGCCCATCGCAGACTCATGTGTTGCTGAGAGAGCTCTGGGATCTTGTGGCACTTGTGTCCTCACCCAAGTACATCTCTGGATAATGTTTGGAAAGCCAGGTCAGTTCAGAGTATGTCTTCACAGAGTACTACAGGATTGATTAAGCATATAGGACATTGTTCCAGATGAGAAGGGAGCATTATCCTGACATTCTTTATGATAAAAAATACTGCATGTGCATTTATTAAAATATCAAACAAATGTAGTGTTAAGAAAATAACAAGCTTGTGCAAATGTGGTGATGCTCAAATTAAACTTAGCCTATTTTACTTACTTTTTAATCTACTTAAAAAAAAAAATTCCCCAGATCCTATCACTTTTGTTCTAGACAGGATTGCTTTTCACTTCAAAGTGTTGTAATAAAAGTAATTTTATGAAAGCAACTTGTTTACCTTATAAATATGAATGAGCTCTTCTCAGTATACTGGAGCCAAGATTTCTCTTTCCTTTTTTCCTGACCTTAACATCAAATTTTCTTTTCCCCCAAAATCAAGGTTTTTTTAAAATTTTTATTTTTTCAAAAGTCATGTTTTAAGCTATGCTCTGCTTCTGAAGAACTGAGGGAATGTTTATTTTTTTCATGCAGGTGTTTTCTTCTAACACAAAAATAAAGACAGAGCTTGTCTGCTTCTTTATACCCTTGGAATCTGGTCCTTTCTATAATATATGTACATTTGAACCACTAGCCTAAATAGGCAGCTCTCCTAAGAGATACTGAAACATCATGCATGGCATAGTAGTGCCACCAAGATTTGCACAGATATGGATTCTTTAAAAACCGTGAATTCTCCCAAAGTTTGCTTCCAGTATCTCATCACAGCAGTTTGCCTATTTTACTTACTTTTTAATCTACTTATTTTCTCATCATGCATAGTTATGACATTGCACAAGTATGCTGTCTTTTAATTGAAAAATTACTAAGAAAATTATTCTCAGCTACAATTTCGTTATATATTAACAAAATCAGTGGTTTAATAAGTTTGATAGCCTTTAGTTAATAAGTATAGTCATATCAAATTAATGAGTATTATCTCAAATCAGTTGCTTTCACTCATTTCTGTATCCTCAAGAGTTGTGTATTGTAGTTCTATAAAACTCACGAAATTTCAATAGGTAAAATTTACTACCTTTGCAATGACACCACCTGTCATGGTATCTGATTTCTTTAAGTCATTGTATTTTAATGTTTATCAATTTGGAAAAAATTAAATACAGTAACATCTGCTACTTTTATTTATAATATACTGAATTCCAGCATTGTCTTCTATACAGAGCAGACATAATCAGATTTTTACATCCTTGATTCTAGTTTTATACAGACTAAGAACATTCCTGAAAATATTTAAATCTTTAAATCCAATTGCCCCAGAACAAGTAGCAACATACTTGTATTTTCCCCTTCTGTGGAAGTAGCCTTAGGAATCCCATGAAGTCAGTTTACCTCAAAGTCTGGTGGGGAAAGAATAGAGCAAGGTTGTTAGCTAGGGCTGTCCATGTATCACAATGGAACTCACAATGGCCTAAAGCTCTAAATAATCCTGAAGTTTTCAAAGACTTGCTCTCTTAAGGAGGCCGCATTTCTCAGGCCAACTTTCTAAGTCAGAAGCTAATAAATACCCTCAACCTGCTTGCCTTTCGCAGATATGTGTCACAGACAGTACAGATAATTTCTGCTGAATTGAACATGTAATGAAGGAATTTATAATCAGTTCTAATGTATTTGAGACCTAAAGTATATTAGACCTTCATCAAAGAGAAGGATAAAAAGCAGCATTAATATGGGTGGATAGTAATTATTTCAGGGCCTCATAATTATTCTCCAGTTAACTACAGAGAAATGCTGATATTTTTATTCCTTTTTTTAAAAATAAAAGGCACTTGGTCAGATCCTAAATTGTAAGACTGCATCATAAGTCCTTTGTAAAGGCCAGCACTTTGAATTATGCTTATATTAATGGCATAGAAACTCTTGGGATTTAAATGAGTTCAAAGTTCATGGTTAGGAGCTCCCTTTACCTTCATGGTTAGGAATTCCCTTTACCTTCCTAGTCCTGTTGGTTCACCACTGAATCTATTTATTGCCTATAGGAGATATAAAATATAGTAATTACTCTCACTCCCTTTCAAAATGACAGGAGGTCCACTTTCCTATTAACTCTAATGAGAGTTATGTGTGCATTCCTCAAGGAGGACAGATCCTATAGTTTCAAGGTAAAATAAATCACTTCTCCAGGTTTAGGGGACTCATTCGCTTTATATTTTGGTGCTTTAAGGTACCATTTAAACTGCTTAGTACTGAAAATGCACTGTTTATAGTTTAAAAGAAGCATAAGCTATGGTTGGAATGTTGTTAATGATTGCTGTACATTTTTGTTGAAGGATAAATATTTTACCCTTTGGGGAAATAGTGTTGATCACTTTACAAGAAATACATGGTCTCTAAAATGTGGTGGTATAATTTTTTGTAATTAATGACAATCACCTCTTACTATATTTTATTTCAATTAAAAAAACTTTAACATTTGTTATTATATCAAATTATGTCAGTGTAGAATAAATTAAAAATGAGCCGGATATCCTAGATATCTTAGAAAGAAGGAAGCTCAAAGCAATAGGCTATTTTCCTTCCAGCCTGGGAATAAGGAATCTTGATATCATGTAGGGATCTGTTTCTGTAATCCACAAGCATATGTTTACTCTGTCTGAGGCTTCCTTAGAGAAACCAATGTTGGGTTTTTCAATTTGCAATGCCGGACCTTCTCAGATATTTGTTTCTTGTGTGTTTAAGCATATGAGATAAAGGAAATATGGGGTTTTGTTTTATTTTTATAACCGTTTGGCCAAAAACTGTTATCAGCCCTCAAAAAATCAGACGTGTAAACAATTCTTGATGTTAAGAAAACCCAGTTATGCTGAAATTATGAAAATATTGCTGGAACCCATACTGTGGGAACAATTTAATATCATACAATAACAGATTTTGTTTAGTATTCAGTAAGTGTGCTTCTTTAGTTGGAAGAATTTGACTTAACCTTTTTCCAAGATAATGATGTCCCCATCTATTTATGATTCTGAATATCTATATCTGTTTGTAACTTTTCAGATTTACTATAGTAAAAGATGTTTCATCTCGTGCATGTATGTGATCATTATCCCACCTCAGTTAAGAGGCATGCAGTTTCCTGATAAGACTGCAGCAAAAAAAGGTGGTTCAACTATTCTATCCATGGAAAAGTCATCTCATGGTATATGCAGTATCATTTCCATGGCTTCCTTATTTATGCAGACCCAGAGTCATATAGCAACTGAGAACTATGTCCCATGTGCAAACAAGTGACAGATCATGTTTTCACAAAAATTCTCTTGCTATCATATCTTGTGCAAACCCAAGAACCAGCTATAATTCTTCTTCTTCTTCTTCTCCTTCTCCTCCTCCTCCTCCTCCTTCTTCTTTTTTTAAGAGTTATTGATTTATTTGAGGGGGGGGGAGGGGCGTGGAGAGGGAGAGAGAGTCTTAAGCAGACTCCAGCCTGAGCACAGAATTTGGGGCAGCGTTGAGCCCAAACCCAGAGCTGGTTTCAGTCACTTAACCGACAGCACCACCCAAGAACCAGCAATTCTGTGTGTGTGCAAAGTATGTAAAACTACTGGCTAGGTGACTGTAGAACCTGAATGATTTCCTGAAGAATTGCCTCGGGTATCCTAGCACAGGAAAGAAAGACACTTCATCTGAATTGTTCAAAAGAGGCCTGAACAAAGTAATGAGAGTCAATTTAATTGTGATGGGTTTTATATGTGTCTCCAAATGTTAGTGAACTGATGATTCAGCAAAAAAAAATTTTGAACTCACACTAATGGTTTCTTAATAGAGCCAAGAATTAAGCAAATTAAGTAATTTACCTAAAATTGGAAAGTAGATAGTGGTTTGGGTAGCAATAAATAATGACCACTGCACTTAATCTGTGTTGTCTTAGTAAATCAAGCTATAATTTTTATACAGCATCCTTGAAAATAGAAATGCAAGAAATCATATTTGTTGAGGTATGTTCATTTACTGTTTAAAGTAGTTAAAAGAAAAATAAAAAGCTTGAAAATAATTTTCCAAGCCTAATATTTTCCATGGTTTTCAAACTGGAAATATTTCAAATATAGTTTTTGATACAGCAATTTTTAAATTTAAATCCAAACTATCTCTATTTTTCAGAAATATAGCTACATTGTTGCATGGACATCCAAAAACATTGAGGGTATTTTTTTGCACTAAGCAGGATCATGTTAAAGAAATGTAGATTTCTGTGAACTTGCAACAGAGTGTCAATTAACATAGACTTGTTTTCATCTAGGTTTTCTCTTAATGGAATGATTGCTTACAAGAGTGACTATAAAAGCATATCACTCAATTTATTGTGTACAGCTCCTCTGTCTATATTTGGAATGACCTTGAAACCATGACCTTACAAGGAGTAGTCAATGGGTCACTTCAGTAACATCATTAATTTCTCCAATTCTAATCTTTTGATCTTTACCAGTTAGTGCTGTTTTTCAAGGCTGTTTCTCTGCACTGATGAAACATAACTGGATTATATCTCTTTATTTCCCCTTCCATGGTGTTTTCCATTCTTTGAGGGTTCTGATAATAGGTATAGTCTGAATTACAAACATAATGCACAGTAATCTCTGAAAAGACTCAGAAGACTTTCTCGAAATGTTTAACAATTCTTCCTTATGAAGTATGCTTACAGTTAATGCCTGCTTCTTTTCTATTTATATTATTGAAATCAATACATGACTTTCAGTCTTTTTTTCCCCTTCCTTTTTCTATGACTGTTATTTTATGCATGACAAAATTCTCTTGCTTACTGCTGTGTTTGGCTGTCTTTTAACTTGAGTGTCCTGTGTTTGTAATGATTGCTTTTGCATGAGGATTATGAAATGTCATACAAATTAAATGGTTGTGGAAATGAAAAGAAATGTGGGGCTTCACTTGCTTTTTTTTGTGTGCTGAATATGTCAATGATGTGACACTTAAAATTACTTTCAAGTGGCCTTTGATTTCCCCTTTGGTGTGCTTCTTTATTCTAGCAAATTAATATTGTTAAGTATAATAAAACATTTATTAAACATTCACAGTGTTTTATATAATTATTATCCTAAAAATGATTCCTTTATAAATAACTATACTGGACGTGAAATTGCAAGAAGACATAATTCTGTTATATTACTAAATTGTTTACGAAATGTAAGCCTTGACTCTGTAACTAACTTAATAACCAAACACTGACTTCTATTGATGCTACCGTTGCTCTACAGAGTGATGAGATTATCTGTTCATACTTTTTTGCAGGTTGCAAATGTCTTAAATCCACAGCTAATGTTTAATTAAAACACATGGGGAAATATTTAATGACAAGTAATTTTAAAAAGTCACAGTTTTGAAAAATGTATGATATAAAAAGGTGTAAAATCCAAGTGTTAATGCTCTTACAAAAAATTAGGAGAAAAAAAAAGAAAAGAAAACACCCTAAAAATGTTCATATCTCTGTTTTCCCTAATGTTATTATATCGTCCCAAATTAAAGATGAGTTTGGCCTACTTTCTTTATTGTTGTCACCAATTCAAATTAGAAAAGACACTGAATAAATTAAGTTCTTTCAGCTAAAACTGTTTACTTTTTTTATGCAGTGGATATTTAAAAAAAAAAATCATTTCCTTTGCTTATGACTTGAGTTTCAAACCATAATGTATTTTTTATGCTGGATGCATTCACAAACCAAATCTTCTATAAGATATTTTGGGGAGAGGGATTCTTTTTTCTTAAACAAAATAGATAATCAACTTTGACTTAACCACTTCCCCACTCTTTTTGGAAATATCCTTGAGAATTTTAGTATTTGAATTTATTTTTTTCCCCTCAGTCTTGTTTATTCTTGAATTGTCTTTTTTTTTTCCCTCCATTTCTCCGTTCTCAATCCTAGGTCCCCTTACAAAGAAACAGACAGATGATTTAGGTGATAATGACGGTGCTGAAGATGAAGGTATTTTTTTTTCCACCAAATCTATTTGCATGACAAGGGCCTCAATCACTTTTTCCACTCCTTTCTATTTTTTTACTTCTTGTCTTTTTTTGAAGAGTTGTTTTTAATTCCTGTTTTTGATGTGTTTTGTCTTCTTGCTTGTTGTTACACATAAATATACATTTTTAATTTTTAAAAAAAAAAGAATGTTAAGTTTTACATTTTGATGCCAACCATTAAAATGTTTTAGAAAGAGGGGCATTTTTTTTTGTTGTTTTCTTGAACTGACTTTTGATATGTTCCATCCCATGTTTTGACTGAAATTTGTCCACATTCTTTGAACTAACAACCTCTCCCCCTGTAGTCTTTCTGTACCCATTTTGCATGTTTTCTAATCTATGTAAATATTTTACCCAGTATCAAAATGTGTTTCATTTTTACCTTTGACATTTGTTTAAAAAGAACCCCATACCCAATAAAATGAAGGACAACCAAAGGCTGATATAAAGTGTTTCTTGAGCAATATAATTTATATGACAAAAATGCTGTTTTCTATTGATTTGCTTAAATATTATATAAATAAATTCAATTGTATAGATAAGACAGGCATTCCACCTATTCAGATAACTGTAGTAAACACTGTGCAATCACTTCAGTACTCCAGGCAGATTTGATGGATAGCCTTTCATTTCAAAAGCACATAATTTTTAGCCTGGGTTACGGACATGTTCTGATTTTCTGGGTATTGCCAACGATAAGCAATAAAACATATACTACTTTCCTAATATCAAAATTGTTTTCTCTTTCTAACTTTCTTATGACATACAATTCTGATATACTCTGTACATGGAAGTACTTGCTAGATTGATTTGACACTTCTCATTCCATTGTGTACCTTTACCTGGTGTTAGGTGGAGTATCCAGAGGGGCCCATTGATATTTTCAGTTCACCTTCAGTCCACTTAGGACTTTTTTTTAAAAATGCTAACCTAGTTATGATTCTTTGAGAAGTGACTCATGTTATCCCAGGTTTAAAAGTAACTCCCGGAGCCCTAGAAATCAAATCTCATAACGATATCAATAATACAGTATGAATGGCTTTCCAAAATAAAATAACCTACAAGCAGTTCAGCAGAAATGCTAGTTACATGACTTACAACTGTGAATGAATATGTCCTTACTAAACAACTTGAATTATCTTCATTTAGATATTTATTTAATAAACTACTTCACAGAAAATCGAATTATAGAGGTGAAGTATTGAAAGCTTAAATATTATATTGTGTTTTAGCATTTTTATAACATTTAAGAATTATTTTGATTAAATGAAATTTATGATCTCTGATTAAAAGCACATTTACCAGGGTGCCTGGGTAGCTCAATGGCTTAAGCCTCTGCCTTCAGCTCAAGTCGTGATCTCAGAGTCCTGGGATCCAGGGGAACCCAGCTCTTTGCTCAGTGGGGAGTCTATTTCCCCCCCCTCTCTCTCTGCCTGCCTCTCTGCCTACTTGTGATCTCTCTCTCTGTCAAATAAGTAAATAAAATCTTTAAAAAAAATGCGTTTACCATGAATCCCAATAGTGAATTAAAGATTAAACACAAAGCAGTCATTAATATTTGAAATAAATCATTATAGCTGTCCATGAGTTATCATTTTGAATGCTAAATAGATAAAAATAAACTTATAATATCAAAATGCAAATTGTGTATTTTAAAAATATTGTTGGAAATCAGAAGTTTTCAAACATTCGAGACATTTGTTGACTGTTTTCTCACAGCTTTAAGAAGTCTGCTTCCACTTAGGGGCTTTGGGATTTGCTGAGCCCTTTGAAAATCCTTAACTCCTAGACATTTGTTATTTAAATAATACTTAAGTATAAAGAACTTCTTAGTGTGTCGCTTTGTAAACTCTAAATTTTCTGAAAGAACTCACAAAGTTAGTATACACAATTTTCCTGTTTAAAAAATACTTCGCTGATTTAATGCACTTCTTCTCTTTTGATAAATAGCAGCAAGTAAGACATTTACAAGTTTACAAAAGATACTTCTGAGCCACCATAACGAGCTAAACCCCATAAATGTGAATCTGTTTTACAGACCTCTCGAAGCACATTTAACATTTTTAAATAGCCATTAAAAATGTACTAAAACCCCTGTTTAAATTGGCAGGTAGTATTCAGGTTAAGTACTAAGCCAGTCAGTCACAAGACTTACCAAATCAATATATATTTTTAAATGCTCCAAAGTATAGAATGTAAGAGCAGTCAGTTCAAGTTGAGTCCACTCGTCTGTGCTGTTGTTTTGGATGCTTGTTAAGACAGCGAAGACAAGAAAGATAAATTCAAATATTCTTCAGGATAAAAAAAAAAAAAAACTTTGTAGAAAAGTCTGACCATCTTCTATGCAGTTCCTTTTACAATTATTTTGTAGACATGAGTGGGAATAAAAACCAAGGCCAATTTTCGTTATTGATTTGTTCCAAATTATGAATCACCATCACTAGACATAAAACCACAAATATAAACTACTTGACAAATACTTTTTACTTTAGTCAGAAGTCAAGTTACTTATTCTCCATTATTCACTGATAACTGAAATCTTTACTTGATTTCTCAGCCATTGAACTCAGAGGCTACCAGGGATATTGACTGGAGGTGCTCCTCATTCACTTAAACTAACCCAAGGCTTCTTAGTGGAGCACTATTCATTACTTCTAATTCTCCTCCGTGTCTTTACCGTTAGTTATTCTTTTGCCATCTTTAGGCCAGTTGCAGTTTTTATCACTTTTCATTTGTGTTTTATAATTACCAAAAAACTACATATTTCATAGGCTATTTCCATAGTTTCAAAAAGACTAATCTGAAGTGATAAAAATGAGTCAAAGCAACACTGTAGATCCTACCAATTTATTTTGGGAATATAGGAGATATTTAAAATTCTTTTAATTGTGCTAGGATACTTTAATATTAATATTTCAATATTCAGATACAATTTTATATTTTAAATATAGCCTTTTAAAACTGCTCTTAAAGATTTTTATATATTTTTTAACTAAAAATTATGTTTAGCCAACACTTCTATATTCCTTTGCTGGTTTGGAATGAGGTTGGTACTTGAGGTTGGTAGAATTAGTAAAGGCGGACACAAAAACGTCTTGAAATATGCCAGAGAAAAATTTAGTTGAGGCAATACCCCACGATTTAAAAACTATTTAATGCCAAAAACTCTCAATTATTGGCAATTCAGAACATAATGAGTTTTTTTTCTTAAGAAAAGGAAACCAATAAGCATATTTAAGGAGTTATGTGACTAATAATTATTCATTAAGACCGTTAAAGGGGGTTGTGATTTCCAAACCCTGGTTGTCAGACACAAATAAATCCCCATTAATTGCTCTAGATCTGTTGACATTTGCTACATTGCCTTAAAATTTTGGTTTATCAGGAAGATAAAATAGTTATTAAAATTTAAAATAGAGCTATCTACTCAGATTCCAAGTCTATTACTTTTTTAACTTGAAAAACTACATACTTTCCTACCCTAAATAACCATCAGTGTAGTACTTCTCCCTTTACCATCCACTCTTTTCAGAGACTTAGATGCTTGGTAAGGCCTTAAAAAATGCACATAACAGAAAATATAAACATGTTTTATGAACTTTTGTATTTTTACTGTACCTGAACTAGTGTTTTAGTCTCTGAGAGTGGTTTTGATTTTAGTAAAATCAGTAGCAGCTGCTTAGGTAAAATCAAAAATATTAGGTGAAATCCACCTTAGTTATAGAGAGAAACATGAGACAAGATTTAGAGGGATGACTTGGGTCTAATAAGTTCATCATAAATTACTAAAGTACATCAAATACATTTGCACCAAAGACATAATGGTTCCTTAAAATTTTATTAAAATGATGACATTAGCAGATGGTATTCAATAGTAGGCTATCTGATATATTATTTATAAAGATTCTGTCTTTTAAAAATAAAAGTAAATATAGATATAATTTACACTATTTTTATTTATTATTATATTTAAACTATTTACTATATATTTATATTAAAAAGACCTATATACTATGAAGAAAATAAAGTCTAGGATAGACCCCTGTGATAAAAACACTATCATAAATAGAACTCCAATTATCCTGTAATAGAAATATGACATCTTTCCAAACTTTATTAGCAATTTTAAAGGTTGTTATATGCAAGAATTTTACTTATTTTGATAATTAGTATCAAAATTTGGTAATTTTCATGAATGTGACTTTTTAAAAAATTTTATTTATTTATTTGACAGAGAGAGAGAAAGAAGCAGGTAGAGTAGCAGGCAGAGGCAGAAGGAGAAGCGGGCTCCCTGCTGAGTAAGAAGCCTGACTCAGGGCTGGATCCCAGAACCCTGGGATCATGACCTAAGCCAGCCAAAGGCAGTTGCTTAACCAACTGAGTCACCCAGGCGCCCCTCAAATTTTGATAATTACCCGATATAGCATAAGCTTCACGATTACTTCACGCAAAAAGAAATATTGTTCAGAACATAGGACTAGAATCATACATAACTTTCCAGAAAAGAACTGCTTGATATATTAAGTTCTTAGACAACGTTGAAATCTTTGAGAGATTTGAAAACACAAATTGGAAATTCGAATCAGCCCAAACTATTCGTAATTCTTTCAAGTCTAACTTTTCCAAAGAAAAATAAAGAGATACCACTCAAAAAATCTCGTGGGATGTATTGTCATATTTTCAGTGTTTCCTGACAATGTCCACTTCATTCTGTTATTAGGTATAAAATGTGGCAAGTTGTCTCAATGTGTGCCTGTATTGTTTTCCAGGTGAACAGAATGGTTCTACCAAGATTTCATTACAGTTCACAGTTGGTGCTTTGTAATTCTATGTAATTTTAATTAAAGAAGAATTCTCAAACAGCCTCCCTCTGTGCTACCTACAAGCATACAATTAGCAGAGTACAGTGTCTGCTGTGAACAGTCAGTTAATGATTTCAGTTTAATAATTTATTACTGCTTCTTCGGTGCCAGCCATCCTAGGAAAATAAGCTAAAACCGTATATAGCAAACAGACATTTAAAAATGGAAGATAGTTAAAAATTTCAAAAGGATTGTTTTCTCTGTGTAAGCGTAACATCTCCTCAAGCCCCCACATCTTTACAAATGAGTGAATACCATTTTCCCTCCTAAGGATTTAAGGAGAAAATAAATTTAAGTTTTCCTTCTAAATGTAGTTGTGTCTAATGGATAGTTTTGATGTCAAAGTATCCTCCTCTTACCACTTAAAAATAAGACACTCTTCTCAAGTACACTATTGGAAAGGAAGGAGGGGATTATGGTAAATTTATATACTGGTATTAAGTTAAATTTAAAATAGGCTTTTAAAAAAGTCTGAATTCTGCAGTGAGCTGTTTTCCTAACTTGCAAATCTGGACAAATGAGTTGAGCTGCCATTTCTGATCCTAAAAGGATTTTTAGTTTAAGGAAATCACTATTATAGCAGTAGAAAAGTTGAGGCATTTATATTAGTCACCTTTTCATAGGAAATGTAAAGCAGCATCTAAGTAATCACCAGATTTTTCAATGAGTTTATATTATATTAGTCTATTCTGAAAGCTGAAACCTCAGTTGCAAAGATGTAGGAAATTTAAGTTTGATAAAAAATGCCAAAAACAAAGGAACAAATCTACACTTTTAAATGGTGTTTTTTAATATTGTCATTAACAAAAAGAAAATACACTCAATCTAATTTAGTTTCAGTTGTGGGTAAAAGACATAATAGGACATTACTGTTCTATGTGTGTATGTGTGTATTCATAATCATATACATACATATATAATATTTTAATACTAGTTAGTTAAAACCATGCCAATATAAAGTGAAGTACCTACCTCTCTAGAAATTAGGGCATTTTTAATACCAATTAAAATTATCTTATGGTTCCCTTATACATTATTTCTAGATCCTTATTGAAAATTACAAAATTTGGGGAATGTGTCTTAGAAAAGCAAATGCAGTTGATTAAAAGTCAGAGCTGTCAAAGTCACTTTAACATCATCCTTAAAATTGGATACTTTATACCTGGTCTTAGCTGTATTTTATTTTATGTCTACATGACAAAATCATAGAGCGAAAATGGGACTAGGAAGAGTACAGGAGTTACACAAAGAGATGAAAAATTTAGTTTGTTTTCTTCTTCCAGAGGGCGGGGTTGGTGGAGTGAGCAGATAACCCAGACTTAATGAATAAATACCATTGAAGTGACAGTACCTTATGTACAACAACAAAAGTGCAGACTATACAGCCTAAACATTCATCTGTCAGTTGATACTTAAGTAGTGAAATGAAACTTTTGGAACCTAAAACATGGTATCGTAATTATGTTCACAAATTAGAGCATAAATTATTCAATATAATTATGATGCATTCAATAAAACCTTTATGGTAAATAAGAAATAGAGAACCAGAGTGTTTTATTCACAATAGCAGTGATAACATTGTCCTTAGCGTATCGCTCATAAATTCCATATGAGGTCTATGACATTGAAAAAAAAAAACTAGTTCTAAGACCCATTGTCATTCCTCCTTTTTGTTCTACAGTCACTTTAGAAATCAATCAAAAAGCACTAAACTTCACACCCATTTTCAATATGTCCAAGTTTTATAATTCAGTTTATAATTTTAAACAAAATTTTTGGCTAGAAAACAGTGAATACCTATTGCTATTTTCACAGTAGCTTTAATATGAGTTGCTGAAGAAACACTTTAACAAAACAGCAATTTGAAGAACTATATTAAAATCATTCTCTTTTGTCCCTAAAATGGAAAATGTATTCTTTGCTTCATTATGTATGTTTTTTGAGGATAAGGACAATTGCCAACCATTTGTTTTTCAGATATTCGGGACAGTGGGGGTCCCAAACCAGTGATGGTGTATATCCATGGTGGCTCATATATGGAAGGTACTGGAAATTTATATGATGGGAGTGTCTTGGCAAGTTATGGCAATGTGATCGTCATCACAGTCAACTATCGACTTGGGGTGCTTGGTAAGAAATCTCTTCTTTTCACCATTAATCCATGAAGTATGTGGTAGTTTGTTTTTATTTGTTTTGTTTTCTTTGCTTTGTTTCACTCATGTCTATGCTTGTTGACTTTCTTTGAACCAAAATTTTTGATATTTTTAATAAATTCTGTAAGTGCGTTCACAAATTACTTGATGGAAGACAGGTAGGGATTTTAAAATTTGAAGGTAAAAGATAGTGAAATTATTCACATTGTTGAGTGATGTTTTCCCTGGTTTCACTTGATAGATCTGTGAAAGGCAACAATTCCAGGGCCTTTCTAAAGAAGAATTTGTCCCCGGACAAATTTTTCCTTCCTTTTTTTTTTTTACAATGCCATGAAATTGCCTGAAATTTGACACGAGTTTAAAAAACAAGTTTATAAGTCTCTTCGAGAATATGTGTATGGACTGGCTTTGTGAAAACATTTTCTGTCATTTTGGTATAGGTTTGGGTTTTTCAAAGATTTGTCAGGTAATAATTAGAAATATTTGTCTAAATGTATTTACAGTGAATTATTTGCTTTGGAAAACATTGATTTTATAAGGTGATAAAGAGTTCAAGTCAATAATGTATACTCATGTAAAACAAAGTCAAATTGGGTATCCTTGGTTTTGAAGAAAATATAGGGAAATATTATTTGTAAAATATCAAGTACTCTGAAATAGGCATATTGTTTTATGTAATAACCCATTATTAAAAGGTAAACTTGATATCCTACTTGTATAATTTTATTTTTATAGTATTGACATAATTATGGGACTAAAATTACTTTATAATTTAATAAGACACATATATTATGGTATTTTAGTTAAGAATATTTGCTGACAGAGTACCATTTATCATAAAAGATTTCATCTTTTTAATCTTAATTGTTTTCAGAATCTTATCACATACTATATACTTTTTAAAGGCGTATAATTTATGCTGTTATTTGCAACAAAAGCGCACCTAACACTTTTAATCTCTGAAAGATTTTTAAAAAAGAATTTATGTTTTCCTTTATAGTAATTGTTCATATCATATATTTTGGTCTTTGAGGAGCAGTTATTTTTCCTCTTCAGTGTTAGTTACTTCTATGTAATTATAAGCCTATTTTCATGTCAATCTTAAGATATTAAAAAAAAAGCAGTAGCTTTTGTCGATCAAGTTTGTATGTCTTGGGGAAGAAGATATTTTAGCAATGCAAAGTGAAATCTTTTATGCTTCTACTTTGTTATTTTGAATTTGGAATATGGTGGATAATGGATATACTATGGCAAATGTAGGTGTAAAATATTTCTGTAACATTTTTCAAGTACACTTTAGTTCCAAATAGTGTCTGATCAGGCATTGCTTCAGATGTTCTTACAATTTCAGTGGGCAAGCATGAATGTTTTCCCAGCAATGAAAACTGTATATTGGAAAGTTGTATGAAGAGATGTTCATAATCATCTTCTTAATTTTAAATATCAGTGTTGTCCTTTGGTTTTTATGCAAGACTTTAAAGTGAGAATTTTCAATATTTTAATATATTTAATTTTATTATAGTATTCTTTATAGCTTAGTGGCTTTAATATTATTTTCATATTTTTCTGAATTTTTTGAGTTAAAAATCCTGAAGCGGTGACTAGTTTGCCAATTGAAAATTTAAAATTAAATGCCACATTCTGTACAGCAGTATTTTCAAGGACTTGACCATCCACTTAATCATATGTATTTATTTTATCAAAAGAAGTCTTTTAGTCAGACCTTCTTATGTTGCCTCATTCTGTTAGAAGTTGTATTCATATGAAGTAAGATTCCATAAAATGAACTGTTACATTAATAAAGCTTCTTAAAATAAATATAAACCTTATATTTATTTTAGTAAAGTATATAAATTTTAATAAATATAAATAAACAAACCTTAAAAATAAAGCCCATTTTTTATGTATAACTAACAAGGGCCTGACTTCAATCCAATTTGAATCCTATATTTATGTTCATATTCTATCCCTAAATACCACGCCCTGAATGACTGAATTGCAGGAGAATAGACTCAATAACTAAAAAATGAAGAAATCAGTCAATTGCTTGGTCTGTATAATGGCAAGCAGAGTTGGTGTTGATGATGGATGATTTTCTCAGTAATAGTTCAATATTTGTTCTGCTCTACTGTAATTTAGGATTTACCTTAGAGTTTGCTCCTTTGTTGCTCTTAAACATATCATATCCTGATAACCAGCATTAAAGACCAAGTGTCCTTTGTAGACCTCTCAATATGATAAAGTACAAAACTCTGCTAGTGAACATTTTTAGGTGCATTTTGGAACACTAGTTCTGGAAGAAATGTATGTATCTGGTCACTTTGTTCCTCAAATGTGTATTGGGCCTTGTGAAATATATTTAAATGAATTAATTCATGAGAAATAAATTATTGAAACATTTGTTTCAGCACACTTTGCATGTGAGGTATACCACAACCAGAACAACAGCTCATCTGACAACAATAGACTATAGGGTTCTTGCTGTTGTTAATAATTTGTATAACAGTAACAAGGTAAGCCAAGGTTTCTTGGGTATGGGATCCAAATGTATTGCTGTTTAGTTTTCATTTGGGCGAGTGCTGGAAAAGAGTCGAAAGTAAGATTTGGTCCCACAACAGAGGAAATCCTGAGCTATGTTTTGATTTGGATGCTTTGGTGTAAAGGATATGAATTTGGGGGTTCAATGTACAATTTGTCTAATTGCAAGACCATTGCTCTCTGAAGATTGATAGAAAAAAAATCAAGATGTCTGAAACAGGTAATGTAATTCATGTTGATTTGAATTTGCCATCCCAGAGGAGAAATATTACAGGCTTTATTTGTTTGTTTGTATTAGCAATAAGTAAAAATGTGATAATGTTTTAGTAATAAAATTCATACAGCTATCTAGAGGCAAGATTCCAGTTTAAAGCATTTCATGTTGAAAAAAAATTTTGTTCACTGCAAAGTAGAAGTGATATAGAAGAAAAATTATCTCCTATTACAGTATTGCTCTGATGAATCTAGAAACAGGTGGGAGTTAGTTGGTCAACTGGGACCTTTCGTGATTTCCTTTAGAGTGTTGACATAGACTACCCCTATTATAATATTGGAAATGCTATTAGTGATCATAAAGAAAGCTGCTAATAAGGTTGAAAGAAGGAAAAGGGGTACAGGCCACTGCCTGCTTCTCTCACTTCCCCTGTTTTGTCGGAGCGGTCTCTGTAACTGTATCTCATTCAGCTCATCCATCCAGCGAACATTTAGACTTTCACTTCTGGTTGTATACATTCTCTTTCCTCAGCCAGTTTTAACTCGCCATCCTCTCTTATTTAGCATATTGTTACATAATTTTAAAAAATACATTAAGACATAATTGTTAACAGAATTATTTTTTTTATATCACATAGTTAATAAAACTATCATAATGGAAATTTAGGGAGAAATGTTTTGATTATGTGCCCTTAAAGGAGGGAAATAATGTTGAATATTATGGTTGCAAATGGGATAAATATATATGCTTATGGACGAGAAGTGGAAGGAAATAAGAAATAAATTGCTCACCATTAGGATGGGATATTGTGCAATTAACAGTTTTGAAAATAGAAACTATCCAAACATGTTTTCAAATCTCAAAAATGAAAAAAAATGCATGAACTAATTTTGCATTAAAAATGTGTCTCAACTGCCTCTTTAAATTTAGAATAAAGTTAATAGTTATTTTTAGAGAAAATGAAAGTTTTATACCACTGTTAAGAACTAATTTAGGCAAACAAGACTTTTATCAGATGGAAGTTTAATGTTACTTTTATCTTGATATGGATATTTTAGAGACAATTATGTGTTCATAATTCTAACCCATGTGATTTGGCAAATTTTAGGAGTCTAGTGTTGTACTTAATAATCTAGTGGCTCTCTGGGGAAAAAAAAAGTTGAAGTTCATCTGCCTATATTTGAAGAATTACACTTTAGCTCACTTTATAATGCCATATAGGGCTAAATCATTTAAATCAAGTTTTTTTTTTTCCCCATATTTGAATCTGAGGAGGTTAGCAGCAAGGAGATTTGTAAAGTCTAGGTGATGCTTATGATTTAAAAAGAAAAGCATATTAACTTCTGAAGTGGCACAATGTTTTGTCATTATTCTTGGTATTTGCTGTGTCTTTTTTTTTTTTTTTTTTTTTGCATTGTTTTAATTTCAGTTTGGCTCTAAGTCCTAAAACAGACAAATAAAAATCTTTAAATGTGACCATATATTTGGGAGTAGTATATAATAGGATACCGAATTTTATATGATGTTCCTAATGTTTTCCTGGGAGGTAGACAATGGAGGCAAGCTGTCTTTGACAAATCAAAATGTCTTCATGGAACTGGTTTTATTTGAATGAGATCATGAAAAGCAATTTATCTCTGGGATTAACTGAAGGGAAGAGAGAAGCACTTTCTTTCAGTTTCCCTTTATTTATTCATACTCTTTCTACTTCATAAAAGTGGAGATAATTTGTGACAAAAGCACACATATAAATAAATTGTATAAAGGAGTACATATACTATAGAGAAAGGATACAGGAACTTAAGCCATGAACATGCATTGATATTGAATATAAATATATATCTCAATTTCCTAGAAGAAGGATAAAAAGAATAGTGAATTGAATTTCATAATTGTTACGTATAAATCAATAAAAAATGCACAGCTTTTTATCAGTATACTTTAGCAAAATTTATCATATGGCTTGTTCTTATTTGGAACAATGAACAATATGAAACCATGTGATAGTTTTGATGTCATTAGGAAATGCAGATATTCTCAGTATATGATTACTTATATTAACCCTCTGTAAAAGCCAAGGACATAATAATAAATGCCCATAATTTCTATAATGTCATTTCAAAAGACCTAAGCAAGTGCAATTCAAGGAAGATATTTGGTGATTTCACTTATAATAGGATAGAGCTAAAAACCAATTGAAAGCAATGGACAGTTAACTTGGTCCATAGATTTATTTTCTCAATTATCTTATATCAACTGGGTTTTAATAAGGGCTGATGGTAATCAATTTTAGATTGACTGCTAAAATGAGCTACTAGAGTAGCGATATCGTTTATATTTTGGAATAAAGAAACTTAAGACAAATAATGCTACAGGGCAAAGTAGACTATTTTTTCACTATTTTATCTGCTTCCTCCCAAATGATATCAGGTGGTTTGCAATAAAAGCAATTATTTAGTTACGCCACCAACTTAGAAATAAACCTAAAGTAAGCACGTCAATTAATGTATGTGTTAATTAAAAGAATTTTTTTTCCCAAAGTGTATTTTTGGTACATTCGTGTAGCCATTCATTCAATATAAACTGAGCAATATTATGTATCAGGCATTTTACTAGTTATTAAGGATAATGTGAAAAACATGATAGGCATGATCCCTGCCATCCAGTAAATTACTAGCTGTTAGGGAAGAGAGAAATTAAATTAATAATTATACAAATGATATCTTTTACATAGATAATGATTTAATGCAAAGTCAGCTTTCTTTACAATTACCTGGATGGTAAGTACTAGAGAAATGACAAGTGCTAGCCTATTCTAGACACTCAGAAAAGGTTTCTCAAAGGAAGTGACATTCAAGTTTCAATTTCTTATATTCTACTGAGAAGGCCTTTATCAAGATTCCCAAGGACGTCTAGTTTGTTAATTTCACTGGCCACTTCTCTGTTCTTATCTTACTTGATCTCTCCGTAGTGTAGGAGACAGTTAACTAGTTCCTTCTTAACATGCTTGTCCTTGGCATCATCCTAGGATTACTTCCTACCTCACTGTCTGTGCCTTCACACCTTCCTTCCCTCCTTCTCCTCTTACCCCATCTTTAAATGTTGAAATGCCGTTAAGCAGAATTTTTGGCTCCCTTCCATTTCCTCTTTTCAGTGTCTCCCCAGGGGACTTCATGCAATGCTCTAAATCTCCAAATACCATCTCTTTGTAAGTGACTTCCAAAACTGTATCTTCAGGACTGCCTATTCCTCAAAACTTCAGACTTATATACTTGTTTTTAAAAAAGATTTTATTATTTATTTGAGAGAGAGAGAGAAAGAATGCCCACATTAGCTGGGGAGAGTGGGGGGGTGGACATAGGGAGAAGCAGATTCCCTGCTCAGCAGGGAGCCTGATGTGGGGCTGGATCCTAGGACTCTGAGATCATGATCTAACCAAAGGCAGATGCTTAACCCACTGAGCCACCCTGGTGCCCCCAGATTTATCTACTTCTGCCTACCAACACCTCCATGGGGCTATCTAACAACTTTAGTGGCTAAAACATGTTAATTTTCACAGGTGTGTATTTCATTATCTTCCACATCTAGATTGTTATAATAACTGCAACAAGAGCAATAATCATAGTAGCCGCACTCATTGAGGATTTGTTGTATTCCATAAGCTGTTTTAAGCAGTCTATATTATTGGCATTATTAAATTTCCGCAATAACCCTATGAGGTAGAGTTGTTATTTTCCCAGTTCTTTAAGTGCATGAGTAGAGAGGTTAAGGGACTTATTTGAAGTCATACAGGTCAGAAGGCATTAAGTGGTGAAGCCAGGCTTCTAACCAGGCAGTCTTCTCTTCAACACAATACTGTACTAATGGCACTGGCACTGCCATCCTCCTGGATGATCAAGTAAAAACTGTAGATTTTTCCTGATTTGTCGCTCCTCTATGTTCAATAGCCAGTTCAGCTTCTCTTACTAAATTGTTCCAACATACATCCTGGATCTGCCTCCTTCTTTCCATTCCCCCCTTTACCAAACTCAGCTGAGTCTCCTCGAACTTCTGTAATTTTCCTCTTTCATTTTTGCTCCATATCTATAATCCATTCTCCATACAGCAAAATCAGATTATCTTTTCACAGTGTAAATTATACCAGCTCACTTTTCTGCTCACCACCCTCCACTGGCTTTCCATTAGTCACTTAAAATAAAATTCAAACTCCTTCCCTGACCTACCTAACAAAACCTTTCATAAATCTGTATCATGTATCTTTATCTCTTTGTCTGTTCCTCTTGTACCTATATCTTAGTTCATCTCAAAATGCTCTACATTTCAGTCCCAGCCACTTTTGTTCTTCATACACATGAAACTCATTCTCTTTTTAGATATTTTATACTTGCTGTTCGCTTTGCCTGCCCCAGAGCTGTGTTAGGACTCATTCCTGCCCTTCTAACCTTGGCTTGAACATCTCTTCTCAGAGCAACCATTCATGTTCAACCAATCTAACAAGAACCACCACATCACAAGTCATGTACTTTTTTAAAAAAATTCTTTGCATTATGTTGATCATACCTGATTATTTCCTATTTATATTTGGATTGTTTGATTTATTATAGTCTGGCTCTCCAAAGCCTAAAACAGTACCTGACACATGAGATTTGTTCAGAAAATATTTGTTGAATGGATTTAATGTGAATCCAAACAGTCAGCAGGTTTTAATCCAATGTGGTCATTGAGTGGAGGGTGAGGCTGAGTTTTAGGCACAGAGGAAAATCTGGGTAAACGCCAAAGAAAGAGAGAAGTTCGGTGTGTTAAAGGAGCTGAGTAAACTTGGATGGGATGCTTGGACTAAGGGGTAGGCAATGTCAGATAAGGTTGAAAACAGGCAGCAGGCCATGCAGAATCTCATTAAAGATGTAGGACTTCTAAGAACAATGAGAAACAATGATAGAACATTGAGCAGATAAGTGGCATGTTTAGATTTGCATTTCAGAAAGTGTGTTGAGCAGGCCTAGACTTTGATCAACATTGAAAATCTGCTATGGATACAAAAAATATGGCTTGTGCCTTATTAAAGTGAGATGCTTGGTAGAGGTGAATAAGGCAGATACTCTGCTCACAGAAGATTGAGGGACCAGCTGAACCTTGGCTGACTAAGGTGACTATGGGAATCTGTCTTTTATATAAAAAGCAATATAGAAATTTTGTCAATAGTGGAATGAATGATAATAGAATGAATCAAACCAACATTTTGCATTTTTACCACAGCTGCTTATTTAAATGACTTATTTTGCTTCTAATTATCTTACATCTCTTAA
This sequence comes from Mustela nivalis, assembly GCF_964662115.1. Taxonomy (NCBI): domain Eukaryota; kingdom Metazoa; phylum Chordata; class Mammalia; order Carnivora; family Mustelidae; genus Mustela; species Mustela nivalis. The sequence continues at coordinate 95,299,037 of NC_139020.1, forward strand.
TAATGGAATGAATCAAACCAGTATTATGGAGAGCTCTTTTGAATTCCTGCTTTGAAGGAGTGTGAATCAATATGATCTGTATTATTGCAGAGACTGGCCAATATAAGAGAACACAATAAATTACTGTATTATGATGTCTCCTTATTTATCTTTCCATGTTATTAATATGGCCTTATTTAAGCTCTTAGTTGACTAAAAATAAGTTTTGTTTGTTTTTTATTAGTTCTGGGAGGAAGTTGAGAGTATGTGGTTTATAATTTTCTTGAGGTATTAAGATCAGTCATTTGGAATAAGACCTCACAACTTGGAATAAAAATTTCCTTCATTCCTAGTCAAGGCGTTCTTCTGGATCCAGAATTGTACAACTACTTTCCAGCACTCAAAAGTTTGCAACTAACAAACCATAAACAAAAAGATATTCAGTTTCCTTTTCAGAGCAAAAGTCATCATCTAACTCAGTCTTTCATTTATTCATTCAATAATTCAGAGGCATTTGATAAGTGCCCAATATAGGTTCCTATTAGTTTGGGGGGGGGGTCGTCTGTGCTCATAGTGTAAAACAAAACAAAACAAAAATCAGACTCAATCCTTCTTCTCTGGAGAAATATTGACATAAGGTATATTGACATTAGACAAATTAACAAAACTATTGGTACAAATTTCGGTAAGTCCTTTCCAAAAAGATCAGGGTGTTAAGAGAAAGAATATTTGTGGAAGTGAAATGTAGAATGAAGGCCTCAGGAAACATTTCTTTGTACCTCTCACACTAGCATAGTCGTGGCTTTTTGATTTTTGGTTTTTTCCCACCATGCATTTACAAAATTAAATACTAAAAAACAGATAAAATATTTTGAAATAGTTTTAAAAGGATGCAAGATTAGAAGCCAAATAAGCCATTTAAACAAGCAGCTGTGGTAGAAATGCAGAAATACAAACAAACAAACAGACCACCCACAAACAACCAGGCACAATTCTCTATTTGAATTTAATGAGCAAAACTGGTTTGTAAAGTACACATGCACAGTGAAAGGATCCCAGAGGAGTGACTAGTCCTTCACTAGTGGATCTATCGAATGAGAATATAATTGTAGGACTTTCTAGAGACCACTGAAGATTTTTGCCCTCACCTGCCCTATGTTGCCTAGAATAGCCATGCAATGTAGTAAGTTAGTCGTGTAACTGATTTTTTTTTTGTAATGGAGATACAAGTATCTTCTCCCAGTGTCAGATTTTTTCCAGTGTGTTCCAAACCAAGTGAGAGCTTGCATTTTGCTTTTTAGTTTAATTTGTTTTCAAAGGATCCTTTCTCTCTCTGATGATCCCTCAATATGAAACCAAAGCTGTACTGCCCCCACCTTCCCAAGACCTAGGGCCATGATTCTTGATATTCTATCTACTTTCACTACTTTGCCTTAAAAAATATACTGCAATTTCATCTGCAAGGACACCCTATAATGTCTTTCTCTTTCTAAAGTTCTTCCTTAAATAATTTACTCCCATAAATATTTGGATATTGTTCCTTTTTCCTTTGTCTTTCTATTTTTAATTGACACAGTTTATTTAAAAAAAAAAAAACACCTTATATTTGTCTCCTTATTTCTATTCCTGTTGCTACTAGCCACTCACCTTGATTACCAGGTTTTCTGGCTAACCCCTGAGCCTCCAGACCCAAACTTACTTGCCAAATTACCTTAAAAATACCTTAAAGATGTAACAGAACACCAGCTTTCTTTAATTTTTCTCTGCTCTGTATCTCTAAATATTTTTCACCAACTCTGGGACCCATTCCAGATTTTCCTGCCATTTTAGGTCTGCTGAAGTATGTTGCTTCTCTTCTTAGCAAACTGTATCTTCTATTAGTTTCTGGAAAGTCCCTTACAATCAAGCCAGCCTCCTCACTGCCCGCTGGGATCATTTCCAACTGCTTGGTGGCAAAATATACCCACCTTGCCCAATCTACATAGCCTAGCCATTGCCCCACCTTCTACAAAATTCCCTCAAGCTGGATTCATCTATTTCTTCTGTCCTACCTCTACAGCTTACACAGCCTACCCTTCACTTCTGCATGCACAAAACCAACTCCACTTGTTATTTTGTGTGTATTAACTGCTTAATATTGTAGATGCCTTGCCACCCAAACTAGAAAATAAAAACAAAATAAATAGAAATCTGTTTTTCCAATTTCCTTAAGCCTAACACAGTGTTCTGCATACCTAATTCAAAAGTCATCAATAAACAGGCAAGTTAATTCACTTTGTCCTATTCTTAGCATACATATGCATGTCAAGGATACAGAGTAGGTACGAAGAGTGACTGATAGTGGAGAATGTGGGTAGTAAAGAGTACCAGCCATGTGCATGCCAGGCCTCATGTCTAGTCCCATGTCTAGTCCCATAATAGATGAGGTAAGGTCTTGTTGATGGTAGTAATACTTGGCCCCCAATAACAGTAGCATAAAAAGTCCTTGATCCTCTGGAGAGATGCCTTGGGTACTGAAGCCGTAATGCATGACAACAGTAATTTATTTTAAACTGAGTAGCAATTTTGAATTAATCATACCTTGATGATTTGCATTATCCTGTTTCCTGTGTAGCATATGATGAGTGAATATGTTGGTGCTCATGGGCATTAGATAAACATGAATATAGTGATGAAAGACAAGTCTGAATTAAAATACATACAATATTAAAGAAAGGATAACTTGGTTTTATGTATGGAAGGGGCTGTGAAATCTGTTTTTAAACTCAGTTTGAAGTTGTTCTTTTGCAAAGTCAAGGAAAAAGCAATTTTGTAGTTTCTTTCATTTTGCCTTTTGATACTTCACCTGTTTTGAATTTAATTATAGGTGCTCAATTATTGCCACAAACAGAGGTTGGGGTGCGAGATCTTATATTGCCTATTGATTACTCACATACCCACCCATTTTATCTAACAGAACAATTAGGACTATAAATTTACTTTTTTTTCTTAGAAAAATTTTCCGAATACAAGACAAGTTATATCTCTCAACTGATCTATGTATGGGCAAAGTCACCATTTAAAAACTTCTCTGAAGAGCTGAGGCATATTCCTGAGAAAGACATATCCAAGAGAAATATTAATTTCCGTCCTGATATTTGCTAGTTTCTTGCATTTGAGCTTTGCAAAGCAGTACCTTTTCTAGGAGACTCAGTTCTCTTAAGAGACTATGTAACATATTCAAACAGAAGTAAGTTATTTAAAAAAATTTGTGTTAATATCATTATAATTTGCAGCATCTTTTTCCTGGCAGAAAAGAGTATGTCATAAATTTTTGTCATTTAATTATGCTAGAAATAAGTTTTTTGACTTTGAATGAAAATAAGCTTTAAGAAATATGCATTCTTCCCTTTTAACATAAATAAAAAGATTGCTTAACTAGGTAGTGTTTTCCCTTGAAATATATCACAGTTGAATCTGTCTAAAGTCAATAAGAAATATGTTTTTCAGAATGTGTTTTTGACCCTTCTGTTTTAAAGCTCATCTGTAATATTTACAAAAGCAGACAGTTTATAGTCTACAGTTCATATTCGGGTTTATTTTCTAGAAGATGTTTAGAAGGACATCAGGCATGTGTAATTTTTCCTCGGTCCCAGACAATTCTGCATGCGAATGAGTACTATCCACATATTTTCTTAATAATATTTTGTCATAATTTGTATAATTGTGATATTTAGAAAGGTAATTAACTGTATATTTAGTAAACTTACATATTTTTACCTTTCCATTTTCCAGAGAGTATTTGTGACAGGTTACGAGAGTATATACAATAAAATTACAATAAAAATGAATCAAGTCTATAGAAAAGAGAAGATCTGGCAAAGACAAGAAAACATAATCTCAAAACGCTTCTAGGTTGATGATTTGCACTCTGATTTGGAAACTCTGCCAAGAGTTATTTATTTCTCATTATCAGAAGGGATGTAAAACATGACAGTTCTTGAGAGAAATCAGAGGTATTCTAAGCACTAATTTTTTCAAAAGAATTTTCTCACGTGGGAGTTTATATTAGGGGACAATTATAAAAATAGAATTCTATGGTGAAATGTTTAAAAATAAGCAGCCAAAATCCCGTTGTTTAAGTTTGGTCATGCATCATACTTACGTGTGTTTTATTTACTTGTAATCACCTACCCTATGCGTTACCTCTTCTATGCTTGTCACTGGAATCCAGTGAAAGGGATCTTTCAGATTCAGAGAAGGTGGGGGCAGGGGAGATTGAAAATAAAGCCATGTAGAGAGATGGATTTTCATACTACACTATTATGTATCCTATTGGTAAATTTCCTAATTGGATATTTGTTTTGTATGAGAAAACTACCAATTATTTTACTTAGTTAACTGATAAGTATGGAAAGACTGAGTCTGTAGGTTTCTATAAAGAAGAGCTTTTCTGTGGCTGGCCCAGATCATCTGCTCTTTTTAAGAGGAGAGGATAATTTACTATTTTCTTTTTTAAAAATAGAATCATATGATCAAGAACCCAAATTTGTTGTTTTCTGTCACTCTCTTAAAAAGATCAACTTGTTATATTCTTCTTCTTTTCTCTTTCCTGTCCTTTGCTTTTGGTCCAGTTTTTACCCAGAAGCAAAAAATCTTTTTTTTTTTCTGAAATAGAATTAAAATTGGGTAATTACAATGTAATATTTGCACTTAATGCTATATGTCAGTGGTTTCAGTAAGCTCTATAAAATCCAGTTAAAAATATCTTTACCTTTTGTTAAAGTTTTGTGTATATGTGTATCTTTTATAGTTTAAAGAATTGATCTATTATTCTAGTCTTGAATCTTACAAAACTTACAGACCTAATCTTTATTCCTTTTAGAAACCTCCCTATTCACTTTGCTTCTGGACCAGATGTCTAGTAGAAATATAATGCAGTCATACATGTAATTTTAAATTTTATAGTGGCTACATTAAAGAAAAGTAAAAAGAAAGACAAAATTACTTTTAAAAATTATTTTACTTAGCCTAATATTCCATTCAGCCAAAATGTCATCAATTTTAGATGGAATCGACATAAAATTATTAATGGAACACTATGCATTTTTCACTCATTAAAATACTTTTATACTTATGAAACATCTCAATTCAGATGCTACATTTCCAACAGAATAAAGTGGTCCTGCAAAAATAATGCAGTTGTGTCAGAAAACAATACTTGACAGTGCTTTACTGTTAAAATTTTAAATCAACTAAAATGAAATAAAATTAGAATTACAGTTTTTTGATCACACAGGTCACATTTCAAGTACTCAATAGTCTAATGTGGAGAGTGGTTACTTACTGGACAGTACAGCTCCAGATGGTAGTTACTTTGCTTTTTTTTTTTTTTTTTTTATTATAGTCACCTGTTTGGTGAATTTTTGAAGCAAGAACCCTCATGAATATATCTATAAATTATATTCCATATACCATGGTATTAATGGGCTATGTATTATAAAAATACACAGAAGATGGACATTTGGAAGATGAAACAGCACTTTAAAATAATGAGTTATCTTACTCATTTTTTAAAAAATTATTTTACTGAACTAAAGTTGATGTGTAATGTTACATTAGTTTTGGGTGCTTATTCATCTTTTTAAACACATCTTTTTAATTTAAAGCTATATGCTTAAACAGGCCTTATTATTATTATTATTATTATTATTATTTTTAAAGATTTTATTTATTTATTTGACAGCAATCATAAATAGGCAGAGAGGCAGGCAGAGAGAGAGAGAGAGGAAAGCAGGCTCCCCGCTGAGCAGAGAGCCTGATGTGGGACTCGATCCCAGGACCCTGAGATCATGACCTGAGCCGAAAGCAGAGCCCCTGAGCCACCCAGGCGCCCCCAGGCCTTATCATTTTTAAGATATCAGTTTTACATTTTGTTATACAGAGATTTGGAAGACTGTTTCTAAGATCACTTAGTATTTAGTTTTATTGACTGTTAGAGCTAAAAGAAGATGATTTAGAGAGACACCAAAGTACACATTTAAGGAGAAGTTCAATGTTATCATAATGTATTTTAAACAAAATAACAATCTTCCTGATGGTTCTGAAGACTAAATTCTTGATAGATAGGACTAAATTGTCATAGTTTCCACCTTAGAAGGTGACTTTGAGCTCATTCTTAACACATTCACACACAAAAAGTTTCAGCTTTGTCCTTTTTATGACTTATTGGTACCTGTGACATCTTCAATCTGTAGTTTATTTGCAGAAATCTTTTGAAGCCACTGCCCTCCCCGTCCAGTGACTGTGAATGTTATTGTAATTAGATAACATAAATGACACATTTACCTAAGCTGGCTCATGTAATTTGCAACATGCCTTACAACAATGGAATAAACACCTCAATAAGTCTAGTTATTATTTGTCATCATATTATTGACTATATTGCCCAGGCCGCATATTACATCCCCATGACTTATTTGATAAATGGAAGTTTGTATTTCTTGATCTCCGCCACCTATTTCATCTTCCCCAGTCTTTCTCCCCAGTGGTAATCATCAATTTTCTCTATCTATGAATATGGGTTTTATTTTGTTTTGTTGGTTTGTTTTGCTTTTAGATTCCACATATAAGTGAAATCATGCAGTATTTGTCTTTCTCTGTCTGACGTATTTCCCTTAGCATTAATACCCCTAAAATTCATCCATGTTGTGGAAAATGGTGAGATGTCATTCCGTTTTATGGCTGTGTAGTATTCCATTGCGTATATGTAATCATTCTTCTTTAGTCGTTCATCTATCAGTGGACAGTTGGTTGTTTCTGTACTGGCTTTGAAAATAATACTCCAGTAAACATAGGAGTCCATATATCTTTTTGAATTTAGTGTTTTTATTTTCTTTAGGTAAATATCTAAGAGTAGAGTTGCTGGATCATGCGGTAATTCTATTTTTAATTTTTTGAGGAACCTCCATACTGTTTTCCGTAATAACTGCACCAGTTTACATTTCCATCAACAGTGCATGAGGGCTCCCTTTACTATATGTTCTCAATAGCAGTTAACATTTGTGTCTTTTTGACAGTGACCATATGTTGGTGTAAGGTGATATCCCATTATGTTTTTTATTTTCATTTCCCTGAAGATTAGTGATATTGTGCAGCTTTTCACATACCTGTCGGACTTTTGTATGCCTTCTTTGGAAAAATGTCTGTTTATATCCTCTTCCCATTTTGTACTCTTTGGGATTTTTTATTATTGAATTGTATGCATTCTTTATATATTTTAGATATTAACCCCTTATTGGATCTATGCTTTGCAAATATCTTCTCCCGTTCAATAGATTGTCTCATTTGTTGATGGTTTCCTTGGTCATCCAGAAGCTTTTTAGTTTAATGATGTTTCGTTTGTTTATTTTTGCATTTGCTGCCCTTAACTTTGGAGTCACTTCCAAAAGATATCTCTAAGACCAATGTCAAGGAGCTTACTGCCTATGTCTTCTTCTAGGAGTTTTATGGTTTCTTAAATCCAGGTCTTTAATCCATTTTGAGATAAATTTTGCATAATGTATAAGATAGTGGTTCATTTTCATTCTTTTGCAGGTAGCTGTTCAGTTTTTTGGAGACAGCTGTGTTTACCGCTACACCACCAATACACAAATAACACCATTTATTTAAATGATTGTCCTTTTCCCATTGTATATTTTTGGTTCCACTTGCATAAATTATTTGACCATATATGCATGGGTTTATTTTTGTGTTCTCTATTATGTTGCATTGATCTATGTGTTTTTTTTTAATGCTAAAACATACTATTTTGATTATTATAACTTTGTAATATAGTTTTAAATCCAGGAACATGATACCTCTAATTTTGTTCTTTCTTCAGATTGCTTTCAATGTGCCCTGTCTTTTGTGGTTCCATACAAGTTTTAGAATTATTCATTCTACTTCTGTGAAAGGTGCCATTTGAATTTTGATAGAGGTTGCCATGAATCTATAGATTGATTTGGATAGAATAGGTCTTTTAACGGTATTAATTCTTCTAATCCATGAGCATGAAATATCTTTTCATTTATTTGTGTTTTCTTTCATCAATATCTTTATATTTTTCAGTGTACATATTTTTAACCTTCTTTGTTAAATTTATTCCTAGGTATTTTATTCCTTTTGATGCAATCATAAATGGAATTGTTTTTTTGGATTTCTGTTTCTGATATTTCTTTTTTTTCTTTTTTTTAAAGGGTTTTATTTATTTGACAGAGAGAGATAACAAGTAGGCAGAGAGGCAAGCAGAGAGAGAGAGAGAGAGGGAGAGGGAGGAGGAAGCAGGCTTTCTGCTAGCAGAGAGCCCGATGCAGAACTCGATCCCAGGACCCTGAGATCATGACCCAAACGAAGGAAGAGGCTTAATCCACTGAGCCACCCAGGCAACCCCTCTTTCTGATATTTCATTGTTATCATATAGAAATACAATAGAGTTTTCATATTAATTAATTGATTTTGTATCCTGCAACTTTACTGAATTCATTTATTAGTTTTAATAGTTTTTTGGTGGAGTCTCTAGGGTTTTCTATGTATAATATCATTTGTTCTGCTTTTTCTAGTTTCTTTAGGTGTGAAGTTAGATTCAGATTTTCTTGCTCTTTGAGTTAGGCCTATATTTCTAGTTACTTCCTTCTTAGAACTGCTTTTGGATGCATCCCATAGATTTTCGCATGTCTTTTTTCTGTTTCCATTTGTCTTTACTTATTTAAATTCGCCCTTTGATTTTTTCGGTGACCAATAGTTGTTGGGTAGCATGTTATTTAATTTCTTCATATCTGTGAGTTTTTCAGTTTTTTCCTTTCATTTGATTTCTAATTTCATACTTTTGTGCTCAGAGAAGATGCTTGATATGACGTCGGTCTTCTTTAATTTATTAAGATTTGTTTTGTGGCCTAACACGTAATCTATCCTGGAACCAAGTACACTTGAGAAGAATATGTATTTTGCTGCTTTTGAGTGAAATGTTCTGTATGTGTCTCTATTAAGTTCATATAATCTAATTTGTCATTTAAGGTCAGTGTTTTCTTACCGATTTTCTGTCTTGAGGATCTACCTATTGATGTAAGTAGGATATTAAAACCCCCTAGTATTATCATATTACTATCAGTTTATAGCTACTCTCTTTTTCTTTCTTCTCTTTTTCTCTTCCTTTGTGGTATGATGTCCTTCTTTAGTGCTATGTTTAGATTGCTTTCTTACTTTCTTTTGTGTATTTACTATAAATTTTTGCTTTGTGCTTACTCTTAGGTTCACATGTAACATCCCATGTATATAGCAATCTATTTTAAGTGAATAGCAACTTAAATTTGAACACATTTCAAAATTGTACATTTTTACTCCCCCCAACCCATATTTTATATTTTTGGTGTTATAGTTTACCTCTTTTTATTTATAATCCCTTAATTAATTTTATAGTTTTAGTAAATTTTACTTCTTTTGTCTTTTATCCTTCATACTAGATTTATGAGTGACCTCTCCACCACCTTTACCATATATTCACCTTTTCCAGGGACTTTTTATTTTTGTGTGTTTTCTTGTTGTTAATTAGTACCATTTATTTTCAGCTTAAAAAAGTCCATTTCAACATTTTTTACATGACCAGTTGAGTGTTGATGAACTCCTTTAGCTTTGGCTTCTCTGAAAAATTCTTTATCTCTTTTTCAATTTGAATAATTTGCAGAGTACAGTATTCTTGGGTAGAAATGTTCCCTTTTAGAACTTTTAATGTGGCGTGCCACTCCATTCTGGCCTCTGAAGTTTCTGCTGAAAAATTTGGCAATACACTTAGGGACTTCCCTTGGATACTACAATTTGTCTTTTTCTTGTTTTTAAGATTCTCTTTATTTTTAAGTTTTGACATTTTAATTATAATGTGTCTTGGTGTAAATCTGTTTGGGTACAGTATATTTAGAATGCTCTGGGCTTGAATGTCTGTTTTCTTCCCTGTATTAGGGAAGTTTCCAGCCATTATTTCTTTGAATAAGTTTTCTGCCCGTTTGTCTCTCTTCTGGGAGCCTTATAATGGGAATGTTCTTTTGCTTGATGTTTTTCTATTGGTTTGTTAAATCATCTTTAGTTTTTGTTTCTTTGTTTGTTTGTTTTTTAAGATTGTATTTATGTATTTGACACCGAGTGGTCACAAGTAGGCAGAGAGGCAGGTAGAGAGAGAGGGGAAGTAGGCTTCCCGCTGAGCAGAGAGCCTGATGCAGGGCTCCATCCCAGGACCCTGGGATCATGACTTGAGCTGAAGGCAGAGGCTTTAAACCACTGAGCCATCCAGGCGCCCCTGTTTTGTTTTGTTTTTATTTAATTCTTTTTTTTTTTTCTTTTTACTGCTTTGGGTGAATTCCAGTGTTTTGTTTTCCAGTTTACTGATTTGTTCTTCTGTTTCATCCAGTCTGCTGTTGAACCCTTCTAGTATATTTTTTATTGTAATTATTATATTTTTTATTTCTGTGACTTGTGTTTGGTACTGTGAAATATATATATATATTCTCTTGGCTGAAATTTTCACTGTGCTCATCCATTCTTCTCCCAAGTTTGGTGAGCATGTTTAGGACCATTACTTTGAGTTCTTTATCAGGCTGATTACTTACCTTTATCATTAAAGATCTTTTTCTGAGGTTTGGTCTCATTCTGTCATTTGGAACATGTTCCTCTGTTTCTTCATTCTTCTTGACTCTGTGTTTGTTTCTATGTATTAGGTGAAACAGCTACCTCTTTGCATCTTGATGTGTGGGAAACCTGAACCCTGTCTGTCAGGCTGAAGCTCCAGCATAAGTAACCAAGCCTTTCTCAGAGGAAGACTAGGAGCATGTTTCTGGCTATCTGTGCAGTATCCTGGGTGTGTGGCCTGCCAAGACTTTTTTCAAAATGTCGTAGTCCCTTGGAGCTCAGAATGTCAACCCTCTTTGCTACCAGGGCCAGGTGAACATGGAGCACCCTGCGTGTGGTTTGTGCATGTCTGTGGAGTTTAGCAGGGCCACTGGGAGGAGGGCATGCTCACCATCATCAGAAAAGCAACAGGAAAATGTCTTGGTTGCACAGGCCCACAAACTTCAAAGTGTTACTTTTTCTGTGTGCATGTGCTCACCCAGTTTGGGGGTAAGAGAATGCCATGGCTATCTGTGCTCAACCATCCCAGCCCAGGAGCAGGGGATGACTGCAACTGCCCATGTTCTCCTGCTTCAGGAAGGAGGCAGGACAGTACAATGACTGCTTGCCTCTGCCTATCCTGGCAAGGCAGTAGAAGTGCTTTGTCTGAGCGCACCTGCCTGTACTAGCAAGGTAGATAAAGAGCACACAGTCAGTACCTCCATCTCCGGAGAGAGCCAGTTGTCTCCTGCCTGCCCAGCAGATGCCCCCAAATCAACAAATGAATATCCTTCAAGTACAGTCTAGGGGCTTTTCACACTGATGCTTTTGCTCTGGATCCTCAGGTGATTCAGGCCATATGTGAGCTCTTTAAAAGGGGAATCGGTTTCCCACAGCACTTTGGGCCCATAGCATATCAATCCCACTAGTTTTCTAAGTCCGACGTTTTTCAAAGTTCATCTCTCCAGTACAGATTTTAAGGGTTAGGATGCCTAATATGGGGAATCAACACTTTGTTCCCATTGGAGAAGCTCTATTGGTAAGACTCTTCCCTGTGTGGGCCCAGTGGCAACAATAGGGTTTTTTTGCTGAGACTATGTCTCTCATACCCCTCTCAGAGTAGTCCTTTAATCCTTTGTCATGGAGAGTAGTTCATCTAGTTTTCAGATCTTTTTCAGAGGGAAATGATTCATATGTAGCTGTAGATTTGGTGCGTCTGTGGGAGGAGGTGAGTTCAGGATCTTCTATGCCTCAATCTTGGAACCCCCTCAAACACCATGATATTCTTAAAGCAGATTCAAAACTTTATATGGGTTCTCTCAGCTTTGTGAATATATAAAAACTCCATCCAACAATCTGGCAGTCTTAAAGTAGGCCCAAATAGCCACTTAGACCTCCTCAAACTGTGCCCAAGAGAAGAGCACAGAAAACTGTGCCAACTAAAGAACAAATGTAAGAGTGGGGGGAATTAAGATCTCTATTTTAAAAATATTCCTCATTTTCATTCATTTCATAAGAATTCAAAGTATGCTTTATTACATTTCAGACTATGATACTCTGCTTAAAGGGACTGAGAAAGCTTTTTAGAAAAAAAAAAAAAAACCAACAAAAACAAAAAAAACAAAACCAGTTTTATGGAATGCTTTAAAATGTTGGTAGTATGATTAATTTTTATTTATTTTTTAAAACTAAATTCAAAGTCTGACCATTTATTTTTAAATGCCATGATGATAATGACTGATAGGAAAGATTATTTTCATATTTTGTGATAGGAAAAAACATAAAAATATGCCATTTTTTTCTATTTCAACTTGATTGTGGGTTTTATATCATTTGTTCAGCCTTGCTATTTTTGTAGTGGCTAATATCAGTAAAATATATTCCATACTTAAAATTTTCTCTTTTATTCTGTTTTCCCCCCCAAATATAAAGCCTTTTATTAGTCAAAAGTAATTGATGTTTACACCCTGTTCTCCCAAGCTCAGGAAATTCTCAGCCAAATTAGTTGGATGATGATCTCTATTCAATGTGATTTTTATTTACATGGTGCTTGGTATACTGTCTTCTGCTAATGAGAAATAGATCGGCGAGATTAGATCTAAAGAATGGTAAAATTGAAATCTCCATACTCCTCTTTTTGATCTTTTATATCAGATCCTAAAAGGCTTGAGGTGTTCCAGGTGAAAGATTAGTAATCTTCAACTATAATGTATTCTCTATAGGTAGCTAAGAGAGCCTGATCTTAATCTATGATTTTGGCTTTTTAAATAGGTCTGTGGCAAAGCAAAATATGGTGCATTTGAGTCACAGCTCTGATGGAAAGAGGCAAGATTACCCCACCTCACTTAAGATGGTTGCTTATCTCCTAGTTCTCTCATATACTTGAACCCATGAGACATATTAATGCACAAAACTGATAAATGAATGCAATTTAAGTTAGAGTATAAATGTAGTATTTTTTTAACAACAAAAAGCACATATTGTGTGTGTGTGTGTGTTATGAAGAGACGGATGTTTGCCTCTTAGAATAAGTTATATTCTGCTGCAGGAATAATAAATTCAAAATATTAGTGGTTTAATATGACAAAATTTCTGCTTTCTCGCTAAAATTCTTCTAGTGATACAGACAACCCTCTTATCAGCTGTCCTCCATGTGACATTTCTGTAACTCAGACTGCCTCGATCTTCCTACTCATTACCAAGAGGATTGCAATCACAGAATTGCACACAATCTTTTCATTGCCTCAGCTCAAAGTAAATGATGGCATTGGCCAGAACAAGTGGTATGGTTCCTCCTAACTACAAGAGGACTGGTAAATATGGGGAAGCAGTAGTTTGGGCTATTGTCATTACTGTTTCTGCCACAGTGCCTTTGTCATTTAAAGCAACATTTGAACTTCATGTGTCTGATTTCTCAGAGGTTTATTCTGAGGTTCCATATGAATATTTCGTAAAATCTAGTTTTTAGTGTTTTGAAAATAAGGGCTTCTGGCAAAGGTTTTAATTATGTTTCATTCCTTTGAAAAATTATTATTAAATGATTAACTTATTCTCAGTAGACACAGGGGATAAAGAGGAATACTTTGCTTTCTGCATTCAAGAAGCTTGCTTAGGGGCACCTGGGTGGCTCAGTGGGTTAAGCCTCTGCTTTTGACTCAGGTCATGATCTCAGGGTCCTGGGATCGAGCCCCGCATCGGGCTCTCTGCTTAGCTGGGAGCGTGCTTCCTCCTCTCTCTCTCTGCCTGCTTCTCTGCCTACTTGTGATCTCCCTCTGTCAAATAAATAAATAAAATCTTTAAAAATAAAAAAAGAAGCTTGCTTATTTGTTGAAAGTATATGTACACCTATAAATTATATTGATAAATACATTCTCTCATTTATTCAACAAGCATTTGTTTATCACCTATTAGATGTTGAATCTTAAAATAGGGATCAGGACAAATTCTATGGTTTATAATGACTATGGGAAGAAGTACATAGGGAATAAACACACCAGAAAAAAATTTACACCAGAGAGTATTAAGTATTGTGAGGAAAATATAAGACTATACTTCTTAGAAATGAAGCTAGAAAAAATACTTTACATTAAGTAATCAGAAAAGAATGACCTAAAATAGGGCCATTCATGCTGAGACCTGAGGAACCAGCCATTCTAATATCTAGCAACACAACATTCTATGGAGGAAGATCAGAAAAGACCAAATTTTTAAATTGTAATTAATTAGTCTGTGGAAGGCTGACCAGAGACACTGAGCATAATGTATCAGGAGTAAAATGGTAGGGAATGAATGTGGTGATGGAGGCAAAACCCTGATCTTATAGGGACTGTAAGTGGAAGTAAGGATTCTGGAAAGGAGATACAAATAAGCAAATTGGTCCTATTTTCTTAGAGTTGGGCAGGGAGTCAATTAGAAAAACTGTTTGGGTAAGAAGATGGATGATCAGGATTTTAAAGAATGGAATATGAGTCAGCTGGCCCAGAAGAGTTGAGGGTCAGTATGTGAAAGGAACAGTATACCACACATTATTATTAGAATGAAAATGAGAGGAATGGAATAGCAAAGATAAATCTGACTGTGCTGAGAATTTGAAGGCATGGACAACATAAAAACAGCACCTTAAGGCCCCCATCTTACCTTTCTGTGTCCCACAAAAACATAAGGGAAACAAAATTGTATCATTTCACACATTAACATTTCACTTGACTAAAGAAAAGAAAATTAAAGGATATTTTATAATTTTCATAATCTTGAGTTTGCTAAAATTATTTCATTTTTATGATTGGAGCTTCATTATATATATGTACAGTGGCATGATTTGAGTTGCTGTCATATCATGTAGACACTTATTTAAAGTTAATTAATTTTGACATTGCAGCTTTTTTTCTGCAATGTGAATCTTGCCACATTTTTCAGGACTTAAACAGTTTTGGAGGCCCTTTAAAAGCTTATGAGGTTTTTAAAAAAGGGGGTGCTGCTGAGAGTATATGACTGGAAACAGAGACCCTCACTTCTATGTAACAAAGACAGGTGCTTCCCAAGTAGTAAAAGCTCTAACATTCAACCGAGGTCACAGGGTAGTCTTTCACGATAGATACTATTTTTAGATCTAGGGGACACAGAGGCAAATCAGAGGCAAAATTCTCTTCCCTGTTGTGCCTCATATCCTAGTGAGGAGAAAAAAGAAATAAACAAAATAAAATATAAATAAAATATAGAGTATGTTAGATACTGATAAGTGGTGAGGAGAAAAATACATCATAGAAGGTAGATGGGAAACTTGGGTAAAAAGGTAATGAATTTTAATTGGGTAGCTAGAGAAGGCTTTCAATAAAGATCTGATGGAGAGACTATACCAATAGACACATGGAAGAAGAGTATTTTAGGAAGAGGAAAAAGAAAAGTGGGAGAGATGAACTGAGAGGGACTCAAGTGTTCAAGAAACAGTGACTGAGACTGCAAATGAGTGGGATAGGCCCTGGAGAGTAGCTGAGGGCAGATGAGGTACAGCCATCTTTAGAAGGATTTGGTTTCTTCTTCTTCTTCTTCTTCTTCTTCTTCTTCTTCTTCTTCTTCTTCTTCTTCTTCTTCTTCTCCTTCTTCTTCTCCTTCTTCTTCTTTTCTGAGTAATTTGGGAAGGCACTGAAGAGTTTTGCAAAGGAATGTCATGACCTGAATTACGTTTCATCTGTTATCCTTTGGCTTCTGTGTTATGAATAGATTGGAGGGGAACAAGAGTGTAAACAAAACAGCCAGGTGGAAGGCTACTGTAATAATCCAGGCAAAATATCGTGGTGGTTTGGACCAGAGTGGTAAGTGTTGAGGCTGTGAGAAATGGCTAGATTCTACATGTTTTTAAAGCAGAGCTGACAAGTGCCAAGTGGAAGAGTCATGATGGTTCCAAGGTTTTGTCCTTAGCCACTGCAAGAGGGACTTCTCATATTCTGAGAAGAAGAAAATGGCGCAAAGAAGGATTTTATTTTGTGGTGGCAAATCAGGAGCTCAGGTTTGGAGATCAAGTTTAAAATGTCTCTTAGGTATCAAAGTAGAGGTTTCTACTTGGTAATTGGGGATACAAGTCTGGAGTTGAGAGGAGAGGTTTGGACTAGAGGGAGAAAAATTAGGAAAATTATTGGGTTTCCATAATCCAAATAATCATGACTTTCAGGGTTTGAGTTTCTGGGTAGAGTTTAACTGTTATGTTTTCTCAAATCCTTTTCAATTAGATTTCCATTTATTATTCTATTCTAACAGTTAATATTCAGCCCTTTTTATTTAAATTTTGGCCTAGAATATAAATCATATATCTAATGGTTTTTAAAAACTATGGTAATGTTTTCTTCTTACATATAGAAAATAGTTAATTCTTCCCAAGATGCCCTGCTGAGTGGTCATAATATTTTCCAGATGAGTTTTAACAGGTTATAGAATTACTGGAGCTGATATCAAGTCTTTAGTTTTAATCAACTTGTCAATATATTTCCATGTGTTTTAATCATGTTCACTTGGACTTAATCTGAACATGTTAAAAAGATACCTTTTTAGTATGGTAAGCTATGCATACAACCCAACCTGTACTCATCAAGATTTATAATTCCCTAATTTCATAGGTCAGTTAATAGGATTCCCATTCAGCTCCCAGGCTGTCATAACTTATGACATTCAAGTGTATGTTTTGGTATGGTTTTAGCCAAGGGAAGTCATGTAGCTAGTGAAGCAGAGAGAGGAAGGAAGATTGCCATACTTGAATCTGTACCATCAAAATGACAAAATGGGTCTATAATAAACAATAGGTTAGTGCTTGATATGCCTACAGCATCAATTGCAATGCACAACAGGCAAGTTATTTATGAAATGAGCCTCTTGAAAATATATAGCTCTTATAATATGAATCTCATTTCTATGTCCTTTCCAACAAAATAGATTGGCATTATCCATCTATTTAGAACACATGGTTGCTTTATTATTTTTTAAAATATGATGACATCATATAGCTATAAAATATTGAAGAAATCTAATCTATGTAACAAATGGAACACAACTTTTTAAAAAACCTCTGTTGTGATATTTGGGTTTTTACAATTTAGGAAAAAATGTAATTTTCTAGAAACAAAGCAGCCTAGTAGTGTTATTTGTATATTATTTGCATTATATATAGAAATAATACTAATGATGAATTAACTGTCATATGCCTGTATTGGCTATAAACGTTGGTAAGTATAGCAAATACTCTAGGAGGACCATGTGAATAACTAGTCCATGTTTACCTTGTATTCTTGAGATCTTTATTTACTTTTACATCTACATAAGGATTGAAACTCAGAACTTTCAAGAAGACTGATGCAGAGTAACATCAATAAAGGATATACTTGACCATGAGCCTCCTTTCATAGGTATAGACAGATCATTTCAGATTTGATCTAGAGTTATAGTTCCTAATGTGGTCCATTCCAATATCCTCTTTAAAAGCCAAAGCTTGCAATCGTCCTTTTAACTGTCCTAGGAAAAAAATCATGTTTATTATTGTATTACCTACTTACATATACTTAAAAAATATATATATATATATATATATATATATATATATATATATATATATATAGCAACCACTTTTCTATCTATAAAATAAAAGACATAAAAGGAAAATAACTTTTAAAGAAATATGTGTTCCAAAGTGCAAATTTTGCATCAGGACTATGCTACAAAATATAGTGAAGAATTTGTATGTCTTCCCCTATATGTACAACCACTGTGAATGCACAACTACTATGAACACACAACCAGAAAGGCAGGCTGATAGAGCTGGTGTCTCAGACACCATTAGGGGCATTATCATTGGGTGATGCCGTTTTCCAAAATAGAATAAAAGTCTTGATAAGTTTTCAAATAAAGCAAAGTATAATATTTGTACTCTGTACAAAATATCATAACTGTTGTTTTTCTTGCCAATAGGGCATTTTCATTTTGCATGATAGTGCCATGCAGTGCATGGCTCTCTGGCCCGCAATATCAGTTAAAAATATATTTACAAATTTGTCAAATCTTTAAATTGACAACACTTGATCTAGAATTTGGGGAGACTTACTACAGGTTCTTGCTGCCTGCCACAGCCGTACATCATTTATTGTAATTCAACAGTAAGACATATACAATCTGAACAGAAATACTTAGATTCCCTTTTCTTTTTGTTGTTTTTCTCATTTACTTTAGAATGGCCAACTCATCTTTAATTATCAATAGTCTTCGTAGAGCTTGCTCTATGTTCTACTTTATTCTTAAATGAAAGTGATTTCTCCTGACGATTGAATCACTAAAGTTCTCGTGTTTTTTCCAACACATGTACAACATTCTACTAAAATTGGAAAACTTGCCTTACATTGCCTATTCAATTTATTTTTTTCCCTATATTTCACTACATCATTCCTCCTCAGTTCTTTACCACATAATATAGGATTATTATCTTCTATTATTTGCTACTCTTTAGTCATGCCAGTTCTTGTATCTTTACCCCTACAAAAAGAAATCCCTCAGTTTGAGACTAAAGTTTGCTAGAACAGCTTTTATAAGCGTTAAAAACTAAAAGACATGTGTGAAATACTTACCTCCTTTTAAAGAACAGAAAGATTATTCAAGATATAGAATACCACCGTTAGTCATCAAAACTAATACTTTTTTGAGTTATTAAATTTTGTTAATTAGGCAAGTATGAAGAGAGTTAACTTCTAAGCCACATTAAAGTATATTATTATAATTAGTTTTTATTTTAAAAGTAATTCTTGTGTATACTAAAAGTAAATAAAAAAGATTAGAAAAGGGTTCTGGGGATGCCGGCATGGGTCAGTTGGTTAAGTGGCTGCCTTCAGCTCAGGTCATGATCCCAGCGTCCTGGGATTGAGTCCTACATCGGGCTCCTTGCTCTGCAGAGAGCCTGCTTCTCCCTCTGCCTCTGCCTGCCTCTCTGCCTGCCTGTACTCTCTCTCTCTGACAAATAAATAAATAAAATCTTAAAAAAAAAAAAATTTCTGAACATAGTACTTCCTTTTACCCCAGATTCATAATCTTTGACTTAAAAATTTTTTTTATATAGTCAAATTTACATTATTTTCCTTTGTGCTTTCAGTGTTCTATGTCTTACTTCAAAAACCAAGATTATTTGGCCTTTTAAAAAATATATTTATTTATTTATTTGTGAGAGAGAGAGCATACATAAGTGAGTAGAGGAAGGCAGAGGGAGAGAATCTCAAGATGACTCCCCACTGAGTGTGAAGCCCAGCATGGGTATTGATCTTATGACCCCAAGATCGTGACCTGAGCCAAAACCCAGAGTCTGATGCTCAACCAGTTGAGCCAGCGAGGAACCCCTATTTCATCTTTATAAACCAGTCTAAGATTATTTTTCAAATAATATTTTTATAAATAATATCCTAAAAGTTTCATAATTTTTATGGTTTATTTTCCAATCAACATAATTGTTCTAGGATTTATTTTGGCATATGGGAAATAAGATTTGCTTTAGAATGTGGAAAATAAAGACCAAACTTTTTCCCTAAAAATCATGTTTTCCTCAAATGGTAGACCCAATGTCATTTTTTATTACTTCATCTTTTTCCCTTTAATTAAAAATGCAAACTGTTAATATTCCAAACTTGTATTATGTTCACAGATACATTCATATTCTGGACTTTCTGCTCTGTTTTTTAGATTAACTGTGTATACATACACCATGCTGAAGTTATTGATTGTAGTTCTATTATATATTTTGAAGTTGGGCATAGCTAGTCCCCGTCCATTATTACTTTATTATTATTATTTTTTTTTTTTTTAGAAAACTGACCTTCTCCATGTAATATTTTTCTATATGAATTTTTGACTCATCTAATCCAATTTAAAAATTTTATATTTTTATTGGGATTTTATTAAGCATTTACTTAAGAATGAGCACCTTTCATGATATCAAGTTATTCTATAGAAAACAGATGTAGTTTTCCATTTGTTCAAGTAGAGCTTATTTGTTTAGTGCATTTTCACATTTCCAAATGACCTAAAATTCTGCATTCTGTAACAATGATTATCCCCCTCAGGAACTTGTCTTTTCCAAACACCATGCTACAAGATTTAAGCATTTTATCTCATTTAATTCTTGTACCATGTATTTACTTAAGTGAGGAAATTAAGCATTGGAGAAGTAACTTACACATATTCACAGTTAAGTAGGAAGCAGTGCTGGTTATCAAAGCCAGGTCTACATGAACTCCAAGGTCATGCTCTCCTTTACTACATTAAACTCTATTCAATCCCTCTCGCTTATCAAGGGGGAAAAAAAGGCAAAGTGTATCTGCAAACTGATGAGAAGATGTAACAAAGAAGAAATCTTGTGGATTTCACTTGAGAAAATCACTATGTTCTCCATTATACCAGAAGCAAACCAGAACAAAAGTCAATCATTGCTCTGTAGACAAAATATGTAGGCTGCCCTATTCTGCCAGTGGATACTTACCTGAATTTTCTGATAACCAGTAATGTCCCTTAAATACCCCAGGAGGAAATATTTCTTACTAATAAGAAGAGTTTTCCCCTACTATATTTGTCTATTTGTACCACTGTAATTTGTCTTGAAGTTGGTAGTGATTTTTCAGTTGACTCTGAGCATTATATTCTATCATAAAAAACATTGTTATAAATTTTTCCTGTACTTTCATATGTGGTTAGTGTTTCATTATCATATCATAAAAGAAATCATAAGTATTGGTTGTGCATAGACAAAAAGAATAGCTCCTCAGTAGAAGATCTGTTTAATTTGTAATTGAAAATTTTCCTTGCTAAAATTTTCCTGGAGTGGTAAGTTAATTTTGCAACAGAGTTTAAGTTACAAATATTTTCTTTGGGAACACATTTCATTGTCAGTGATCTAAATCAATGGATTATTCATTTTTGTAAACATATATATTGAATAATACCTGTTATTGTATGCAATATATAAATAGAAAATAACATATTCAGTGTTTTACACATGCACGCGCACAGACACACATATACTCTTTCATCTATGCCCTCATCTGTCCGCAAGAATAAGTAAAATAATATTTGTATGCAACAGATACATAAAACTTGAGTTTTCATTTTGTTTTATTTATTTTAAAGATTTTATTTATTTATTTTGAGAGAGCAAGAATGTACATGTGCATGGGGAAGGGCAGAGAGAGAGGGAGAAAGAATCTCAAGGAGACTCCATGCTAAGTGGCAGGGCACAAGCAACCAATGTGGTTGAGATCACAACCTCAACTGAAATCAAGAGGTGGAAGCTTAACAGACTGAGACACCCAGGTGCCCCAAAACTTGAAGTTTTTAAATATTGAATTAAAGATTTGGCACCCCCCCCCCAAAAATACTGAATTAAAGTCATGAATCATAAGAATTTTTCTTTTTTTCTGGGAGTGAAAGAAGCTGTCTCTTGTTGAATCTTGAATATGAGAAGCTTAGAACAGAAAAATAAGTAGAACTCAATAGACTTAAGGAAGTTATAAGAATAACATTGACTTATAACTTTGGCATTATGGATTATTTTCACAGTTCTTATCTCATTTGATCCTACATTTCAGTAAAGTTGGCAAGGTAAGCATTAATTATTTTGTATGTGGGATGTCTGAGATTCAGTGTTGTTAGCAAGGATATCTCCACTAATAGTTATTATCTGCCAGAGCTGGAACTTGAAACCAGGTATCCTCACTCAGGATAAAAATATAACTTCACAATAAAATAAATAAATCTTAAAAGATTACAATAAACCCATAACACAGATCTATACCATCATGATTATAGGGGATATTAAAGACATTAGAATGTTTTAAAGTATAGTCCTAACTTTATTACACCTTTAGATCAAGTTTTAACCATTGTGACAATTCATTAATGACTTAAGTCTTGTAACATTATAATACATGTTAGAATCTTAAACTGTTACTCATACTATGAAGTTAATAATCCCTTGGGACAGTGCCATATTACTATAACTGCTATTTGTATTATTGCTACAATGAATACTATAGTAGTACTAATTATGGTCTATTGATGCAAGGAGGAGGATTTGAGAAGTTCACTTTTTTTTAAAAGACTTTATTTATTTATATGTCAAAAAGAGAGAGAGAGAAAGCACAAGCAGGGGGAACAGTAGGCAGAGGGAGAGGGAGAAGCAGGCTTCCCACTGAGCAGAGAGCCTGACATGGGGCTTGATCTCAGGATCCTTGGGATCATGAGCTGAGCTGAAAGCAGATGTTTAACCAGCTGAGCCACCCAGGCATCTCCATAAGTTTACATTTTAAAGAAACTTATGTAATATCTTGGCAATATGTTCTCACTAATGGAAAAATAGAAACTTGGGAAAGAAATTACGGTTTTGTGGAATTTTCGTTAGCAATTTCTTCCAGGACATGTAAATTCAAATGACCTTGTTAATTTTATACCTTAACATAGTATTATGATTTATGAAAGAACTTTCTAGACTTTTGAAATTTGATTTCCATCTCCTTCATTACTAAGAAATAAAAGTTTTTCTATTCCTATCACTATCGCTGTACCATAATTTTTCTACATTTAGACTGTGGCATCAAAAGTTAGAACAGTATAGCATTTCATATAACTTCAAGTTAAAATGAGCATTTCTCATTTGGATTTTTTCTAAGGCTGTCAACAAAATGATAATGCTTACATGAGGGAGGGGATCCTGAATATGTAATTACTTGCTAGATTGATCTAAAGGCCCTATATCAATCTACTGGGTAACATGATATTTATATCTGAAAAACACCATAATGTGTATTATGAAAGTCATCTAAATTATATTTACATAATAGATGTTAGCATCTCCTTTGGCACTTCTCATCCTTTTTACATATTTACAGAATGGACCAAAGAATTGAAAAGTTGTGTGTTGAGAAAACAATTTTCCTTTTTTCCCCCAAACTATACATGAAAGTATAAGGAATAGGAAATTAAGAGTACTCCATTTCATGTTTAATTTACCTTCTTGCTAGTTCATACTATAACTAGTTTATTTTCTGAAGACAAGGAGGTTTTTAAGTTCTTAATGCATGTAAAGTTAAGTAAAATCATTCATAAAGTTTAGAGTAACAGTTCTACTAATTTTTAAAAGTTTTAAATGTACATACACATTTAAATGTACTCTTCATAGAAATTATAGAACAAAGGAAAATCTGCTTCAGGACAGTAAATAAGTCTCCATTCTTTCTGTAGCAATATGAATTGTAAAAGAATGTCTATTATAAAAGTATCTGAAGACTCTGAAAAGCCTTTGTTCCATAATGATATTCATTAATATACAATATCTTGAGCAAAAGGAATAGCTGTCACCTGAGGTAGACTCTGGTTATCTGAGCTCAGCACAGAAAAACAAACTCAGTGACATGCTGAACATTCAAATTCAAATTCCACTGTATAAGATGTTCTACATTTGTATCCATATATTGAAGTGCTAATTACTTCTCTCGACTGCAGAGCATTTCCCCAGCATACATTAGTATACATTTAAGTCATTTTTTCTCTTTAACTATGGCAAATCAGAAAAATATAAAAGAATAACGAAACCAAAATGTATGTGTGTGGCTATGGTGAGAAGAAGGAGATGGGAAGAGAATGGAGAGACAACAGGTATTCCTGACATGAAATTTTTATATACTTTCAAAGTCATTAAATCAACTTACATCTTTGAGCAGCTTTATTGAGGCATAATTGATATACTAGAAACTGAGCGTATCATCGCAAAATCATCACCACATCGAGGTTATCAATCAATCATATCCACTACCTCCAAAAGTTCCTTTGTGTCCCATTTTTATTGTTGCTGTTGTTTGTGGTAAGAACAATTAATATGAGATTTAACATCTTACTAAAATTATTAAATGCAGTAGGCACTATACTGTACCATAAATATCTAGAACTAATTCATCTTACATAACTGAAACTGTATACCAGTTGAAAAACAATTCACCATTCTCCTCTCCCCCCATCCCTAGTAACGTCCCTAGTAACATTCTAGTCTCAGCTTTCATAACTGACTGTTTAAGGTACCTCATAGTGAAATCATATAGTAGTCGTCCTTTTATGATTGACAATTCACATGGCATAATGTCCTCCAGGCTCATCCATGTTGTTGCAAAAGAATTTCCTTCTCTTTTAAGGCTAGGTAATATTTCATTACTTGTATATGCCCCATTTTCTTTACCCATTCATCTGTAATGGACACTAAGTTGGTTTTGGCTAAAAAAAATTTACTGCTTTGACTTAGATTTGACAAAATTGGAAATAATGATACAGAGGTAAATTATAGAGAGTGAAGGCAAAATTGAGTCTAGAACCAGATTTTTTGATTCCCAAGTCAAGGCTTGTCCCTTTATACAGAGCTGTTTAACCTGAGCATTTTGCTTTGTGCAATCATTTGAAATTACATACCACCTGATTAACTTGCTAGTTACACCAGAAGAAATTGAAAGACCTATTTTCGTCATAGACTATGTAAGAATAAAATTTTATTTTTTGTATGTTTTAACATCAGATTTAGCCAAGTGTATGGTCTTATAAAATAGATATGACCCCTAAATTTTGGATAATTTACATTTATCATATTTTCTATAATTTGCATTTATCAAATTTTGTTTGACCAACTTTAAATTCATGAAATACTTTATTTTGAAAGTTAACTTTTACCCTGAATGTAGTGGTTTATTCAGTTACTGATTTAGGTTATCACATTTGTCAAGTAAAAATTTGCTTAGTAATTTTGTATGCCCTTGAACAATTAAGTTCTTGGTTTAGTACAATAAATAACTTTTGCCAACCCTAGGCTTATAGTCATTCTGCTAGAATATATGTTTAATATGAACAGGGGATTTGTCTGCTTCATTCAGTGCTGGATTTCCAGCATTAAATTCCTGTCATACAACAACCTTTCAAGAAATATTTGTTGAATGAATGAATCATTCACTGCTGCTTTTCCATGGAACTTGTGATTTTTTTTTTTTTAAAGTGGCTAATGATGTTGGTAGAGTTTCAGAATATTTCCAAGAACTTCTGAATTGCTTAGAGAGAGAGAAAAAAATTGGGGCTTATGATTGCTGAGGCAATGGATTCTATACTCATAGAGTGAAATTGTCTCTATGTTTGGAATCCTGAGAGTGTGCGAATAAAGATGTGATGTGCAAGCAGTCTGGTTTGACTGATGCTTCCCATGAAAAGTCTTACTGATACTGAACTGTATTTTTTTCTTATGCATTTATTCATCTAGCTCAAGATCTTAGAGTGTATGTGTTATTTTTTGTTCGGGAAAACATTTTTTTTAGTTTAATTTCGTATTATCAAGAATCACATTTTGAAGAGAAAATTAAAACCTCACATTATTCTTTCTTTAACCTCTTGAATCAGATGACTACTTTTTTTTTTTTTTTAAACAGATTAGGATACAAGCCAATAAGTCATTTTACCTTTGGTTAATGTAAATAGAAAAAAAAATATCCATCAACCTTTTCTTAATTTGTTAAGATTAAATCGTATAAAACAATGGTCATTGCCCTATCATTTTGTTACTTTTTTTCCCCCTAGTTTCTAGTTAATTTAGAATGTTTACATGTATGTAAAATTGTCATATTGTTAAACAATGAATTTTCACCCAGTGATGATCTGGGTCAAGTCATCACCGTGAGGAGACCCTGAAGACCCTTTGAGAAGCTTTAAGACTAGGGTGCGCTCACTTTTTCTTTTTTTTTCCCCCAGGAAGAACATTTAACATGGTATCTACCCTCATTAACAAATATTTTAGACTGTGTGGATAATGTTTAAATCATCCAAACATTAGTGACAATCAGAGAGGAGAAAATGTAAATGGGCTGATAAAACCAGTGCATTACTTCAGGAAATGTGTTATTATGGCTGTAGTTAATAGCTCTTATTTCCCCCCTACTTAACTGAAAAGCAACTGAGGCACAGAAAAATAAGTCATTTGAAATATTCATATTGCTAGTAAGTGGTGGATGTGGATATTTGAGTCCAGAGACAATCTAAGGCAGAGATTCCAACCTAAATTCCATATTGTTTTACAAATTAAAACCTGTTTAGGGTGTATCTTAACACTTAAGTTGACAGACAAATTGATATTGGAAATCTAGTGACAGTTTTTGAAGCAAAAATATATGCCTGGACTGTTATTAAGAAAATAATGGTAGATAATAACTGGGTACGTAATGGTGGGAGATGATGAAGAGAATACATAGTTTCTGCAAAGAAAGTTAGGAGGGTGTGCTAAGAATGTAAGCATGAAAAGGAGGGGGATTTGTCGCTTGTGAGACATTAGAGCATACCTCAAGAATAGATGGAGGAAGGAGGAACCAAATATGAAATGTTTTTTGATATAACCCACCCAGTTGTTTAATATTCTTACAACTTGACTTCAACTTAATGGTACAACCTCATTTCTTCCAGCATTCCTGTGAGTGTCATAGATGTCATCCCACTCTAAGGATCATAGCCATGCAGTTTTACACTATGAGCGTAAAAGCTACTAGGTTTGTAATTATTGCTGCCCACTTTTTTTTTTTTTTTTAGTGGATACACAATTCTAAAGTTATTGGGAAATATTTGAAAACTCTACCAAATTAGTTGTATCTGTATCTCCCAAATCAAAAACCTATCAATTGTGATAACTGCATAGTAGTCCATAAAAATTGCTTGTTTTAATACTTATTCATCATTTTTATTCGTGTTGAATGGGAGTATATTTTTCCGTTAAGGCATCCTGGGAAGTTTTGAATTTAGCACCTGAAATAGATGAAATTAGGGTTGTCTTGTCATTTGTCAACTGTGTGGGACAGGATAAGTTTGTTCTAGGGGAAATGAGAATTTGTTCAATCATTAGCATGCCCGTTGATTTAAGTTTATAATGAGATAGTGAGGTGGAGATATGCAGTGGGCAATACAGACCACCCTGGTCTGTAATTTAGGAAAGAGCTATTGGCAGAAGATATGCATGTGGATGACACCTATAGAGAGCATAGCTGAAGTCTTAGATGCAAGGGAAACTGCTGAAGGAGAAAGACTGGAAACAAAGTTTATCAAAAATAGAAACTTTGGAAAAGCTATAGCCATAGAAAGAATCACAGCAAAGAAGATGGATCAGCAGCAGTGAGAGGAAACACAAAAGCTGAGGGATAGCCAGAGGTTGAATACTATGAACAGGAGTGACTGGTTTCTTTTTAAAAGTTGTTTCTGTTTTAGAAAAGCCATCTTTTCTAAATTCCAAATTTCTAAATTCTCCACTTAAAGCTCCATCCCGTGTTGCCAGGTAAAGTCTTATTGAACAGAAAAGCCTGTTCCCACTAGGTCTGGTTCTGTGGCCTACTGGGGTTCACTCTTGGCAGATAATAGATGACCCAGCGCTCGTTGCTCTCAGATAAGGTAAACTGGTCCTGGTAGTTCAGGGACATTTCTGAGGGACACATTCCCAAGTAATTTAGGGTGGGAGTTAAACACAGATATAGGGAATTACCTGGGGTGACAGGGGTCAGGGAAGACGGGAGGAGGATACAATGGACCCAACTCCAGGAATATTCATGAAGTCCGCACCAAACTTATGTTTCTTGATTCTCTTGATGCTACATTCAGGACTCTTACCTGGAGAGATGGGGAATCTGACTTCACTGTTTTCCATTTCCACGAATGTTCTGAACCATAGAGCATCTTACTGGGGAGAGACTGATATTTTACTTCACCGAAGAGGAAATTGAGACATGAGAAGACTAAATCATTTGCTCTAGGGTAAAATGAGTTAAGTGTGCTCACAATTCTACACCAATCTGACACTCCATGCTCCAAGTGTTAGCATCACTGAACTCACACCAATATGTTCCTCTGCCCTCTATGTGTTACTAAATTAAATGGAAACTTTTCTCTTAATAGCCATGTGTATGGTGGATAAACACAGTCCTTATGTCTAAATGAATCAGAAACCACTCTAGTAAATATGTCCCTGAAGTGTCAGTAATTTAACATTTTTTAAAGCCTTCCTTCAGTTATTATTTGTTTCTTTTCTACTGTTCTATATATACACAAGAAAGGAAAATGTTAAATTGCTCATGCTGCTTAATTCCACAGTAGTTGCCTTAAAAAATATATTAAAGGTGCTTCTCTTACATGTCTTCCTTTATCTGATTAAATGTTTAGAGAAAAACTGTTTGAAAAGATGAACTTGCAAAAGACAGTTAAATATGTTCTTGCTTTAAAAAAATACTGCAATGAGAAGGTTGTTTAAAGATATCTTGGGATTGCATTCTGAGATGACAACTGATGAATAGCTTTGTTTTGCTCTTTTTTTTTTTTTTTTTTTTTTTGCCAGAAAGACTGTTCATACATTACTTAGATCTCTCAATGCCTTTTTCTCACATCTTAAAGATGGTAGGGTTTTTATATTACTTACCAAATGCAAATTAAACACAAAGGGAAAATAGACATTTTGATCAAGTCCTCAATTCTTCAAATAAATGTTTCCCACAATGACTGCTACCAGCTGTATTACAGATACCTTTAAAGAGAGTGGTTTATTCCAGTGAGAAGTTTTTTAAGAGCTATATTATTAATTTTATTTTAGGCACCTTCCAAAAGTATATTCATTATAAAACCATATTATAAGTATGTAGAGAAAAAGGTAAATCTTTCTTATATTATGAAATTCATCCTACTTTCACCTTTTCTTATATTTTTCTAAAATTCATCCTTGGCTGCATGGGCATATTTTTAGAAATGACAAAAAGGTAACTATACCAATTAATTCCTTACAAATGATTTATTTTCATTCAACCAATGAAATGAAAGGAGAAAAACGTACATGCAGTACTATTTACTAGTATAATTTGAACAGTTAGTGAGGATTTGAAGCAGGTTAGGCAAATACAATGTCAAAAAGTTAAATGACATTCATTCAATAAACAAAAGTTTTCTGCCCACCATGAGCTCACAGTTCAATGAAGGAAGTTAGGAACAAACATGTATATTAGTTTCTCCTGTACCAAACATTTACTCTATGCCATCTATCTTGCTAATGGAAGAATATGATTTCCTGACTCATTATCACCCAGATTCAGATTATAGATTCTCCAGGTACTACCTGGGAGACCTTGAGTGTGTTACTTAATCTCACTTTCCTTTCTGTAAAATAGTGATCATTGTTATACCTAATGGAGTTATGATAATTTAATAAACTGATGAGGCTAACAATCCTAGAAGAGTGCTTGGCACACAATAAGCGTGAAATCAATATTAGCTATTAATAACTTGAATCCTCATCCACATCTATGAGGTCTAAGTGTTGTAATCTCTGATGGACAGAGAGCTTTAGAGAGGTCAAATCATCCTCTCAAGGTTGTATCCTAGAGAGGGGAGTATAATTGAGCTTCATGTCGGTTCACCAGACTCCCAACTGCACTGGTCTTTACACTGGTTTTCAAAGGAATTTTAATATTTAGAAATCTTCCAGTCATTCATCTTACAAGGTTTTTTTTCCTACTGCAAATGTCATCTTTGTGAATGTTAAAATGTCTTATTTTGCCATTGCTTTTAACATTAAACACACACACACACACACACACACCCCAAAATGCCATTTTCCCCTGAACTGTTAAGATAGAGAAGATTTGAAATAACCAATCAACCTTTTAGAATACTGGCCTGTATTTATTGAAGTATTAACAATCATCTTCTAATCTGAAATACTGTGTTGATTTTCTCAGCTGTTGTTCTTCTGTTTTAATAGATATTTTATGTAATCTTAATGTGGATTGTTTTGCTTCCTCCTGGGTTTTAATAAGATTGATTATTTTATTTTCTAGTTGTTATAAAATTAAAAAGTATCTGTTGATATTAAAGTTAATTAATATTACCTGCAATAGATTTCTTCTTAAACAAAACTCATAAAGAATTGAAAAGCCATTCTCTGCCTAAAGTGTGTGCATGGGGGCAGTGGAGAAGTGGAGAGTTACAAATGAGATGAGAAACTAGTTGCAGAGTCCATAACCTAAAATGCTACAGAGAAATATGATATATCTAATGATTTAAATACAGCTTATCATCAATTATCTTTGAATCGTAGATGTTTTTCAAAATATATTTTAGGAGCTTTACAATAATCTCCATAGATGATGAAAGGTTGTTGTGTGGGGGATGGATGGGATTCAGAGAAGTGTTAAAGATTTTTTTCCTTCAACTTGATAGACAACCATTTTATTTGAATGACTTTATATGCGGTACCAGCTAGAGATGCACTTAATTTTAATTCCTATTGTTGAGTCACTTTTGTAAGTCTCTGCTGAAGTTTATAGACATTAAGGGATAAAATGTTTGAGAAACCCTGGTTGTCTTCTCAAGACACCAGAACGCTCTGCGTGACAGTCAACTGAAATATCGTCAGATGAATTAGGCAGAGCAAGAGAGTGACTGTGATTCAGTGATTTGAATGTGTTTGAGCAACCTACAGACATAGGTGGGATTCACATATTACTAGAAGTCTGTTTGAAAATTCATACCATCTTATGAATACCAAATCTGTGGTATGCAAAATGTGAAGTTCTTTTTTAGGATTAGTGAAGTGTCATTTAGGTATGAGTTCCATGCTGTCTTAAAATCCTGCTTAAGCCATTGCTAATTGCTTGTCCTTAGTCAAGCACTATGCAACCGTGTGGGAACATGGGACAAAACTGTGATAGAGAGAAAAGAGCACTGATTGAGAAATCATTTTTGTTCTGGCTTTAGCCTCTAGTGTGGATTTAGGTGACTCATTTCAACTACTTGAAGCTCTTTCTTCATATATAAAATTATGACAATTAAACAAGATAACTTCAATGTTCCTCTACTGGGATAGAGTTCTCAGATCCTGTGATGATGAAAAATCTCCACTTAATAGATGTGTTCTTTCAGGAGTGTGATTCATTGCAACCGTCAAGTGTATTTGAGTTCAAAAGTAATAGTTATATTTATGAAATGAAATATATTTATATTTATCTGAGCTTAATGTTTTCTCTATATTAATGGATTTGCTTTTAGTACATATATTACATTTTCATGCAAGTGTAATACTTGCTATAGAAAACTCAAATAATGTAGGAAAAAATATAATGAAGAGTATAAAGATCCCTGGAGTCCCTTTTGTATTTTCTTGGGTCTCTAGTTTCTAGATTCTCTTTTCTGTTCTCTTTATCTTTTAAATTTTAAACTTTTAAAGATTTGCCTTTTAAATCTTTTAATAAGTCTTTTAATACATCTTTTAAAATTTAAAATTTATTTATCTTTTAATTTTAAATTTAAATTTAATACTATGGTATTTTTGTTTAGCTTTATAATATGCCTTAATATCTGATCAGTCAAGACCACTTTACACATATCCATTATTTTAGCTCATCATTTTTCTCTATATGTTATTTTTTCTGACAAGTTTTAGAACATTTCATCAAATCTAACCTCCTAAAATTCAAAATAGGATTATCATTAATTCTGTAGTGAATGTGAACATAAAGTAATGAAGATAAATAATTTTTAGAAAGTCAACTCATTCATCTCTAAGAATAAGGTCTCTTCTATTTTCAAGTCTTTGATGTTTATTTCAATAGACACATATATCTAGGTCATATAAATTTGTGGTTATATTTATTCCTCAACTTTCAGGCTTTTGGTTACAGACATATTTGAGGTTTTTTTTTTTTTTTTAATTGTGTTACAAATGGTTACTTTTCTAAAGTGATTTATAACCAGTCATGTTAAAGAATAATCTTATAATTTCTAATGACTTTTCTAATAACTTATATTTTCCATGTAAACAACCGACAAATTTGAAAATATTACTAATGCTATCCCTTCTGTTTCTCTACTTCTGTTAAATACATTAAGACCAGATTTAGGTCTGTTTACTAACAGTATTATCCACTTCATTAATAATACCAGTAACCTGGAAGATACTCAATAAAAATCTGTGAATGTGCTGAAGATTTGTATCTGAGGGTATTACTTAGGATTTAAACAAGAGAGGGATCACCCTTATGTTGTGCCTAATTTCAGGAATGCTTTGAGAGTTCTACCATTAAGATAGACTCAGTCTTTTGCTCAGCATAATAACCTACTCATGTCAAAATGTTAAAGAATCACTCATCCATTTTCTATGTGTGCAGTCATTAAAAATAAACTTAAAAATTTTGTCAGAAACAATTTGATATCATTTAGCACTTTCCCCCTTTTTTATCTTTAATACAGTAAGTTTGAGTATTTCCGGTTTTATGTAGGGTCTAAAACTTACACACTTTGAAAGGCCCTGAAAGTAACTAGTTATTTGGAATGGAAAAGAACAGCTACAGTGGGAGGGTCCCTTCTGAGTAAAAGATACTGACTCTAAAGCTTCATCAAATTCCTAATGAGTCTGCATCTCGCGGTGAATTATAGAAAATTTCTAATACTTAACTAACCTTGTACTTCTGAGGCGAATTTTGTTGGTCATGATACTCTTTGTGGGGTGACCCAATCAAGTGGAGGCCAGTGACACTAACAGTGAAAGAATTCTTCCATAGCAGAACGAAGGAGATAGAAGCTTACTGAATACCCTACAGGGGCACAGTGGGCAGGACAGCCAAGGAGAGATGGCTAGGAGGCAGTGGTGGGGGGCTGTAGCGAGGAGAAGAAGGTAAGGAATGCGGGCATGGATGGACTGTTCCCTTTCTGGTCCCCATGCCTGGTTCTAAGTAGTTGGTAAGCTAGGGCTGATGATATATATTGAGGTCCCTCACCTAATGGTTCTGTTCACATTCAGACTGGTGGTGACTGTGAGCTCTTTTACCTTACACAGGCTTCCGTTGCTCAAGCTTGTTGCCTAGAAGCAGGCCCTACACTCTTCATTAAATATCGTGTTTCATTCTAGTTATTATTAATCTATTTACAGCTTTTGCCTCACTATTCATGTAAAATTGTTCTATAGCATCATTTCTTTCTAAAGTACATTTGTGAGGTGTTTTAATTCAGTGACATGTTGGTTTTGTAAAAACAAATAAGAAATTTCCTTTTCTTTCTCTGTATTTTCTGTTTTCCAGTGGAGCTCAGTGTTCTTGCTTAAACCTATAAGTCTTTTATATTCTTGGAATTATCAATAACAACCTGACTAGATCTGTTAAGGGATTTTCATAAATAAGAACAACATCATTTTTCTGTGAAAAAGGTCATGTTTTTAATCTCATTGCACTGATGCAGATAAAGCATAAAGGTAAAGATGTTTCCAGTAGTCTCAAGTGAGCTTATTTGTGCCTCTATTATTGCTATTTCAATATGATCACTGATCACAGATCTATGCATTTATACCCATGTCTTCTTCACTTTGCACACTATTCTATTTTTAAGACACTATTGTTATCACATATAACCCTTCTCATTACTCAATGCTCTAGACTTTTTCCCAGATTTTAGGTATGGGTTGTCAGCATGGTGGTCCCATCATTGACATGATCGCAGCAAATGCTACCTTTATAAGGTTGGCAGGTAGCAAATTATTTTGTAGAGTGGAGAAATATTTATCTATCTCATATACTCATTATGCTCCCATTGCTGATGTTTCTGGGGCTGAAAGAGAAAAATTAAGTATGAACTTCATATAAAATAGTTTCAGCACATCAGAAAAGTTAAGAAACATAGTATGACCTGATTTTTGTACAGTGGTAACTACATTTTTAAATAATAGCCTTAATAACTTCCCCTTCCTAAGCTAAATGCCTTTTCAGAGGATGTACTTTTGTATTTAAAGTAATAGATCTGGCATTAGAGCCAATATAAAAATAAGTATAACAAATACACAATAGAGTGTCCAAAAAGTCCAAGATGAGGGAAATTGTGTTTTTACATTGTAGCATGATGATAGCTGAATTCCATAAATGGATGGAATTAGACGGACATACTTCTTGTATATATTTATTAAGTGCATTTTTACTGTCTTTGACATTGTATTAATATGTCTTTTGACATACTAATATAATCTTAAAAACTTGCTTACTTAAGAAAAGACTATATAACCTTCATGGTTTCTGCAGATTTTTAGTGCCTTTAAAAATATCATGATTTTAAATATCAAAATCATCAATCTTATAGTGTGATAGGAACTCAGGGTCAGCAATAAAAATGGCATCTTTTGTTTTCATTTTAGTTAAAATTACTGAATCATTTTATGAGGAGTTATCAAAATGTGTATTTTTTGAAAAATATTTATAAATATTTATTTATTTATTTATTTGAGAGAGACAGAGATCGAGCACACGTGCACATGAGTGGGGGGTGGGGCAGAGGGAGAGGGAATGGGAGAGAGAGAAACAGACTCCCTGCTGACCAGGGGGCCCCATGCAGGGCTCAGTCTCAAAACTCTGAGATCATGACCTGATCCGAAATCAATAGTTTGATGCTTAACTGACTGAGCTACCTAGGCACCCAAAAATGTGTGTGCTTTTGATGGTGATGTATTTTGTTTTATATAACTAATATGTAGTAATATATAATTAATATAATATAATAATATATTACATAATGTAATATATCATCACACTTCAAATACTTTTACTCAATATGTAAAACACTATCTCTTTGTAAATGTTAATTATAAACACCCTGACCAAATACTTAAGAAATGTAAATGAAAAAATAAAGGAGATAAACTTTACTATTCAAATATCTAAATTCTTGGGGCACCTGGGTGGCTCAGTGGGTTAAAGCCTCTGCCTTTGGCTCAGGTCATGATCCCAGAGTCCTGGTATTGAGCCCTACATCGGGCTCTCTGCTTGGCCAGGAGCCTGCTTCCCTTTTTCTCTCTCTGCCTGTCTCTCTGCTACTTGTGATCTCTGTCAAATAAATAAATAAAATTTTAAAAAAACACAAATATCTAAATTCTCATTTTATCACTTTTATACTTCAGAATTTTGTTAGGTCTTTAATTTTTTTGGTTTAAATTCAATTAATCAACATATAGTACATCATTAGTTTCATATATAGTGTTCAGTAGTTCATCAGTATTCATCACATGAGTACCCAGTGCTCATCACACCACGTGCTGTTAAGTCTTTTAAAGTGTACATTTAATATGTTAAAAATAAACCTCTACACCCATTATTCAAATGCCCATTTTCTTTTGCAAAATACATCAGTATAGCTTTTAAAAACAGTAGCTACTTAGGAACTCATTTTAATTAAAGTAATCAAATTATATTTGCTACCTAAATTAAATGTCCTATAACCACTCCTCCATTTCAATATGTAAAAAGCAAAACAGTGCAAGAATGCCAACTGTAAGCTTTATTTTTTGGCTTTTCCCAGGAAGATCATTTCCTATGAAGCACATACAAAATTATAAAGAAGGAAGGGTGGGTTATGTGAGTATGAATCTGTTCTAACTTTCTCTGTGTAATACTCACTCATATCATAACCAGAGCTAACTTCTCTTATCTATAAGATAATGAATACGTCACTTAACTTTTTTTAAATCAATGTCTACATTCATTATTTTATTATCTCAGTGACAGCTAAAGAGGAATTTGCACAGTAAATTCAAAATTATTGACTGATTATAAAAAAATATGGAAGTTTAGGGGTAGAGTACCAGTGAAAGTGATATTATATTCACTGGAGAAAAGATCTGGAGAAACTGATACCTGATCCGGGTTCAAAATATAGCCTTAAAATAGAGGGAGACACAGACAAAGACATTATTACAATTTTGCCAAGATGAGGTTCAGCAAGATTAAGATACCTTCTTAGTTATAGCCAGTGGCTATAACAGTCAACAAGAACAACAATGGCAAAGACAAAATAACCCTCAAACCCCCACGGGCTATTTTTGAATATATATATGCCATAAGTACAGGATTGAAAATCAGAACAAGAGAGACTAAATATTTTGTTCAAAATCATGAAGAACTGTTTTTGGTAGAACAAAGTATATCACTACTTGCCTGTTATGTATTAATACAATATGCCACATTTTTCACTATTTGAAGGAAAGAATAACAAGTTTGTCACTTTAGATGGTTTAACAAACAGTGTTTGTCAAAATGTGGGTGAATTTTTAAAACCATTATTATTAATGGTTGATGTGGTGATATTAAAAACTATCATTTTAAAATTTGATCTTATCTGCATGTGATGCCAAGTTACTGACCAAAGCTAACCCTTCTGAAGGAAAATTACAATACAGCTAATGTGAAAACATTTTCTGTGCTCAAGTTACTTTTCCTAGGATGTTTACATATTGTCATTCATGTGTGTAGGTCCAAATAAAATAAAAATATGTTAAAATACTCATGAAAATATTTTAAATTTTTACAAATAACTCTAGTCTATTGTCTTATACATGTTCATTTCGGTAAATTAAAGCAGAAGCCAACTAATAACAAAATATTCTTGGTTTTCTTAAGTTGAGAATATGTACTTGGCAAAGGAGTTTTATGCACTAAGCCCTACATATTTGAAACATTAATTTTAGATGCCTCTATGGCAACATAATGTATTCTTGTAGTCTTCCAAGATGTGCGACATTTTGGAATCTTTCCTAAGAGTCACAAACCAAGAGACATGTCATAAGCAAAATAAAGGATGACCATGGTTGTTTAAAGAATTGCCAACACTAGCACTTTTAATACACTTCTGTTTAATACACTTTAACATGTATAATTTGAATGTCAAGCAATACTATAACTATTTTTAACATGAAATTCTAAGTAAATCTGAGTATTGCCAGTCACCTCCAGTAGAGGCAAGGCAACATCTTAATTCAACTCTATAAATAAATATGCCAGATCTTTTCTAATCTGTATCATTAACAGCGACCAGGCTGTAGATTGGGACCATACAGTACCACATCACTGTCATTTAAGAAACCACTTAACTCTAGGTTCCCCTGTCACATTACTAAAAATAATAGAATGGTACTGTTGAGAATCCTTCCTCTCCCTGAATCTTCTTTACTAGGTCTTATATATCCATTAAGAGAAAAAAGTCAAGATGTTATTTCTGTCTGTTACTCAGCTGTGTCCAGTATAGTGATCTTGAGGCATTTCTCTTGGGGTACTTTGTCAAGCCTATAGCCTCTTGCTTTCGTATGGATTGAAAACAGAAGCTCCTTTCTGAATGTTACAGAGACTTTGCCTGTAGGGAGTATTGCTGCAACATGTTCACGCTGTTGGAGCAATGGTTATAGTAACATTACTAATAAGGAATTTGTAGCATTTTGTAGTTCTTTTTCTACATGTTACGTACTATATCCTGCACGTTGCCCAGGTCACCTCATTTAATCCTTGAAACTACCTGGGGTATAGGTGGAGTTATTCCTATTTTGCAGTTGAGCATAATCACACTTTCAAAAGGTTTAAAAACTTTATGTAAGTTATATAGTCGAGATGGGAATATAAGGCAGATCTCTCTCAGGTAAAACCTATCTGACCATATATAGATCACAAACGATATTTAGTAACTGTTTGCCAGCAAGAACTCCCTTTTTAGCCAGGAACTATTGTCCAGCAAAAGCAGAAGTGATATTATATATTACAGGTGTGACAGCTTGGTTCAAGCTGGGATTCAGAACCAGATCTGCAAAAACTAGGAGGCTGATGATCCTTCCTGGAGTTTATTTGCATAAATCCATATGCATGGAGCCTGTTCCAAAGAGAGTCTGAATAAAATGAGAGTTGTTTCCTACATGGAGGTCAAGGGAGTGATCGAAGACCAGAGTGTGAAGCAAATGGCATGAAATCCAAATATCACCTGAAAGGCAGACAGATAAAATTTCATGATAGGCTTTGTGAGACTCAGTGTAAGATGAACTTCAGGGCCCATGTTCACAGGGAAGTACAGACTGCAGGGGGTGGAGTGGAGTAACCATTCTTCTACACAGAACCTGACAGGGCCTTGACTCCCGGATCACTGGGGAGTTGGAAGTCTAGAAAAGGTTCTTACGGTATTTCCAAGGGCATTAGTTGAAGAAGAAAGAGAAGGAGAAAAAGAAGTAATAAGATTCATCACACAGCTTATGTTCTTATTTAGGACTCCCTCTTGAGCACAAGAGGATTTCATGTTAGAATTATTGGCAAATGTTCTAGAAACATTTATATTTCTAGAAACATAAATGTTTCTAGAACAAATCTATCTAGAAACATATGTAAGAATAACTACCAAGGTCTTTGAAGTTGGCCTTGGGTGAGGGTCCTTAAGTCAAGCAAATGGAAACTGAGAGCCATGATAATTTGGACAAGAATTTTATTGTTGGTCAAATTTGAACCCACTGACTGCTGATGCCTGGGATTTGGGCACTCCCACACTATTTGTGACCAATATCCTAAAAGATGAGAGGACTTGATGTCTGAATATCCCCTAGTTTCATGATTTATACAAAGTCTTCTCAACCTAAAACTCCTTTCTACGTCTGTCTTTGAGATTTTATCATTTATTTTTCAAAACCTAAGTGAATGTCCAATTTTTCTAACTGCCCTGACTGATTTTCTAGCTCCCCCACTTTCCCATCCTAGAGAGTGGATACAAAATAAGTTCTTTTGGAACTGGCAATAACAATATTTAACAAGCTTTGAAAAGTGACCCATAAGAAGAACAACAACAACAATAACAAAAATATAGGAAATTGTATTGCCACTTTGGAAGGAGAAAAGAGATAAAATACTTAGAGACTGGACCTACAAAATGGACTCTTTTTATTGGTCTATATCAGGTAACTTCAGGATGTTAACTGTTTATTTTACCGTCAAAGAACTTCAAGATCCCTTTATTCCCTATCCCAAGCACATTAAAAAAAATTGAATCAACAATGACCGAGAGCTAATAATAGAAAGAATATGAAAAACAATCCATTTAAAGCTCAGTATTATCTTCATGCAAAAACAACACGTCTGTGAATTTTTTTTTTTTTTTTTTTTTTTTTTTTTACATCTTGCTATTTCAATGACCTCATTTTGCAATTACCTCTTTGTTATCATCTCCACATGCACAGTGAGACTGGAAAGAGATTTTCAACCTCTTCTCTTCCATTTTGAATTCCCAGAGGACAATATTGTGCTGGATTTTAAAAGATGCATGAGTGAAGAAAAATGAGCTCTGTCAGATTTCTCTGCTTTGGCCAGAGTCATATATTTTCCCTATATCCATATGCCAGACAAAACAGAAGGATAGAATGATTTGTCATTTCCTGTTCTGGAATGTTTAATTTCAGATACCTTCTTCAAGGTCTGGAAAAACAGTTACCTTCTGTTTTAAAATTATAATCTAGTAATCAAGCCTTTGTAGGGCCTTGGTAAAAATGCTATGATTTGATTTATTTCAGGGAGCACTTCCATTTGAATAGGTTTCCAATTTCTGAACTCTCTTATTTATCAGAGTGGTTGATTAAAATGGGTCATGATTTCTAACTCTGGTTATCCCATTGTAAAAACATAACTTTAATATCAAAAGGAGTTGGCATAGATGGTTCCCATGATAATTCCTAACTCATACATTATTTGATTTCATTCATTTGGAATGCCAGTTTCAAACCTTTAAGTACTGAGCCCAAATGAAATTTTTATATGAGACTCTTTATTCATCATTAGGACCAAATTGCATGTATAGTTCATACAGGTAGCTCTGGGTTTTTCATTACTAGAGCATCCCTGCAAAATACTTATTCTAGGTCTAAAAATGATCTTTGAATCATTTATTCATGTCTTCACAACCACAGAAACCACACTGGTAATGTCAGTGGTTAATTGAAATCGTGGATCATGTCTTAGTTTGAAAATGTACCGCTTTCGTCTACAGTAAAGCCTTCTACGGTTTTGGATTGGAGAAAATCATAGTATATGTTAAAGCTGTTTTTCTTCTTGTTAAAAATACATATATTTGATATTCTATTTCAGTGTGGTTTAATTTTCTTTTGTTGTTGTTTTGCTTTGCTTTGCACAGCAATGAAGTCTGAAATACTTCAGGGAAAGAATAAAAAAAAAAGGAAAGAAAATCTTCTCAGTTCAAGGGATTTGATATTTTGTCTAATTTGACTGTAAAATAATAAGAAATTCTAGGCATTTTCCTAATAGCTAACACTGTGAAAACTATGTCAAGCTCCAAAGAGTTTACAATCTAGGTCTACCCTAATAAAGTCACTGTCTTCCTGTTTGTATACTAAGAAGTTTGCTTTGGGGCCTCCTTTATTTTTTTAGTCTCCCAAGCATATATAACTGTGACCTAGCAAGGTTGTGTTGATTTGTTTGTTAGTCAATATCTTTGTAACAATATCCATTGGTCCAGACCTCATTGCACATAGAAATCATGTATTCCAGACTTCCTTGCAGGTAAGAGTCATTGTGAGAGGCTCTTATTTTACTCTTTAGGAAACTATGCTGTCATGTGGTGAGAACTAGGGAGGTAACAATAAGAGACATTTGATAATATATTTTAATCCACTGACACAGTAAATAAAATCAGTTAATTAAAACAGCTTTATCCCCACTGAAAAATGGAAATTTCTTAGGGTTACTGGAGGCCTCAGTTGGTTAAGCATCTGCCTTAGTCTCGGGTTATGATCCTGGGTCCTGCTCAGTAGGGAGTCTGCTTCTCCCTCTCCCTCAGCTCCTCCCTCTCCTGCTTCTGCTCCTCCCCATCCCACTTGTACTCGCTTAAAAAAAAAAAGTTATTTTTTTTAAAACTTGAATTTTCTTCTCTAGTCTTTGTTATTTTCATCTGTATATTTAGTGGGATAACCAGATAATGTACAGATCTGGTCTCCTAGTTTACATATTTGAAAGTTTGCTCAAGATGTCATATGGAACAAATACACTTTCATTTCATTCAAAATATTAGATTTAGTTGTTCATGGTTTTCTCATGATATTTCCAAATCTCAATTGTACTAATAGTTACTTTTACTCCTTTTTATTGCTAATCTTTAAAAATTTGTGCTTATTCTTTATTTTTCTAATCAATTCTGCTAGAAATTTACTTATTTTATAAATCTTTCAAAGAGTCAACTTTTGGTGTAGTAAATTCTCACCATTTTGATTCTTTGTTTTCCTTATCATTAGTTATATTTTATGTTTACTTTTTGTTTCTTTTTATTGTTTGGGGTTTATTTTGTTGTATTTAATAATTTTTATTAGAACATTTATTTATTAGTTTTATTTTCTCTCTCTTATTAGGTATTTACCATTACTAAATATTTTATTTATTATGTAACATTAACCTTTAGGTGTATTGCAAATATTTTTATAGGTAATATTCATTTTTAAGTTCTAGATATTTAGAAATATTCATTATGATATCTGCTTTGATCTATGCACTATTTAGATATGTTTTTTGAGTATCTAAATTTCTGAGAATAGTTGATTACTTTTAAATTTCCTATTTGATTAGTTTTTCTAATTGCAGTTTGCAGGCTATCAATTATTTCACATTTGTTCAAATTTCCTTTCGTGGCCCATTGTAATTATACAAAGATTACTTCATTCTCAAATCAAAAATATTTTCTAAAATTAATGAATCAAGGTATAGATACAAATACAAGAGCAGGAGAGAAAGTGAGTGTCATTAGTACATTAGTAAAAATGCATTTAAGAGGGCAAAGAAACTGCCTTTACCAGCAATGTGATCAGGTTGATTTATTAAAAATTCCAAAAGGCAGGGATATTTGCACTCAACCTTCTATTCTGTTATAAAAAGATCTGCTCTCAAAAAAAAAAAAAAAAAAAGATCTGCTCTCTAGTGAGATGAAATGTAAATAGTTTTAATTAATTACAATCTTATTTTTAAAGGAGGATCTTCCGTAATGTCTGCCTGCCTGTTCTGCTCTGTATTAAAATATTAAGGAGGACTTACCCATTGACATGACTTAAATGTACACATTCCTAAGAAGGAGGGCACATTCAAGGGAAAGGCTTGTGGGATGGTAGTTTATAAGACTGTCAAGGAAATCCATGTTAGTTGCCTATACAAGTCAAAATGAACATAAATGGACAGCCAAAGAGTAATTAGAGTTTTGATAATGTGGATTTATATTTTCTTCTCTATAGTTCAATCATAGCATATGATTAATACATTAATGCCATTGATCTGTTTTTAGTTTTGTTTTGTTAAATAGTCTATTGTAAGGGCTAACTGTAAACATTATATCTCAAAATTTAAAATACACACTTTAAACCTTAACAATAGAAGATAATTATAAAGTAACATAAATTGGATGATAAAAAAATGAATGAGAGTTTGAAAGAAAAGTATTTCCTCTTGTCTTTCATAATATAAATTCAATAGATATGTTATTTGGGTAAATCAAGAAAAATTAGTGAAAGTACAAAAGTCTTAAAGTCCTTATGGCAACCCCTACAGATTAAAAAAATATATATTGATAAAATGAATAACAGATCTCGAGTTGAGAGATGCAGAGGAGAGGACAGATAGTGTTTAGTCTCCTACTAAATTTTTTATTTTTCATACTGATAAGTTAATAGATATTGTTAGGAGTTGCTAAGTCAAGTGATTGGCGTAAATGTATGTATAGGTTGTATATATACAACTATAATAATTTAACTCTACAACTACAATAATTATAATATTTAACAAACAGTAATAATAATTAAAATGATTGCCAATAGAACAATTGAAAATATAAACTTTAGGATAGTGGAGATGAGAGACTGGAGTGCGTGTGTGTGTATGTGTGTGTTACTGAACTTTAATTTTATACCTTTCTATGTGGTTGAAAATATTTAATCATGGACATGACTTACAATAATTTATTTAATATCCTATATTCAATAAAAGAAACACTTCTGAAAAATAATTATCTACATCTGTGTGTATTGATAAGAAATAGAAGTACAATGTATTTATAAATAAAATAAACACATAATACATATCATTGTATGTATTATGTATTCTGAGCATTTAAAAATGGTAAAGATGTATATGTTTGTATTAATAAATGCATAGAAAATATCCAGAAAGGAATACATTGAAATAGTAACAGTGACAATTTGTGTAGAGTTTTATTTTGTATTCCATAGTATTGTTTATATAAATTTTTCACTACTACAATGCATTGATTATATAATAGAATTTTAATAGTAAAAATAATTGAAATCCTTGATAACTCTGTTGACAGGATATCCAACATAACCTAATTACTCTGGGCCTCTGATGTTTAGATTCTCAGGTCTGTGAGTACAGAAGTTCTCTATGCCTTGCTCACTGCTCTAACCCCTGCCCAAGTTAGTCCTTAAACCCATAACTACTAGCCCAAGTTAGTCCCCGAACCCATAATATAAACCTTTCAATATTTCTGGAATGAATTAATAAATGTAAACAGAGTGCTTAATATAATATG
The DNA here is from genome assembly GCF_964662115.1 of Mustela nivalis. Lineage (NCBI taxonomy): Eukaryota > Metazoa > Chordata > Mammalia > Carnivora > Mustelidae > Mustela > Mustela nivalis. The sequence continues at coordinate 95,342,543 of NC_139020.1, forward strand.
TGCCATATGGTAGGTATGCAATAGATGAAATCTCATTTTGTTAGTTTGTATGAGCCCAATAAGAATTAATAGCTTTTGTTAGTTTGTATGAGCCCAATAAGAATTAATAGCTTTTAGTATTTAAAATTAAAAATCAGATAGCCAAGTGAGTGAAGCTTGATGAAAAATATTATTTTTTCTATTATTTTTCTGTCTGTAGATTTTAACTTATCTATTTTTACACATATTCCATTTTTTAAATTAAAAAGCTTTTTAAAAAAGTTAATGCCAGATTGTTTCAGCTCAAGATTAAAAACCAAACATTCTCATTTGTGCCTTTATATTTTTCTCAATGGCATATACCTGTCTTTCTTTGTGTTTCATATTTAATCCAGATTTCTCCAAAATGGATAATACATTTCCTAAAGCTTCTTCATTATCATCTTTCATATCAGCAAAGCAACGGCAAATCTTTGCTTACTTTTAGGTTTCAGAATTCTAATAAGCAGAGTAATGCTTCTTTTTTCTAAGCCTTATCTATAATAAAATCCTGTTGAGTACAAGAGTCTATAATGGCATTTACTTCCTCAATTAATTTCATTGTGAATGTGCTAGAACTTGTGTCAATGAAGTCATTCTGAATATCTTTAATAGACAATAAGCCTCAGTCATGACCAGAGTGAGGAAAGGGAAAAATATGCACAGGGGCTAATTTGATGGCTATTGCTTCAGATGAGTTTCCATTTCCCCTTCAGTGTTTGGACTCAAGCTGAAAGCAAAAGTAAAATCCAAGATACTAAAGAGACTTCCCTGTTCTGACTTAGCTTTAAGCAAATCAGTTGTATTACTGGAAGGACTGGCATTTCACAGAATGGTAGTGACCTTGTTACTAAAATCTAGAAGATGAGGTCTGGAAGTCTTTGGGCAGAAGAGAACGCCATCAGCTATCACTGAGCCTTCATCTTTCTTACATTAATGAAGGGAAGTGAAGGGAAAGTGATCAGTCTAATTCAACACATGCAGATAATTCTCCCTTCAAACCCAGAGTACAACCTGACATAGCTGCTTCTGGTATTTGGATGATGGTGGTGAGAGGAAAATTGGAAGAGTAATGATCTGTCTCAAATGGAAAAATTATGATTAGAAAGGGAAAATTTAACCATTTGCTTTGGTATAAATAAAGTTGTCAATCCAATAATAAACCACTGAATGGCTTGTTTAAATGCAAGAATTTAGTATCATGTTCATGAAATACAGTATTATACTCCTTAGTTTCACAAGCATCAAATATGACAGGAAAAATAACCTCTTGTCTCCATTTTAGAAATGAGGTATAAGTAACATAAATTTGTCCTAGTTCATAGATGTGACAGCTAATAGATGCAAATATTGGCAATTTGCTTAGTAGATTATCATTTACTGTCACTTTTTTAATTAGAATGTGATCTTCCATTGTCTTTAATCTATTTACATCATGGATGACAAATTTCTTTCCCTTAAGCAAAATCTTTATTTATCATAAGGCAGTTTTACCAAAACTGTTACATGAAGGGGAAATCATTATAGGAATGATTTAACTTCTGAATTTTCAGACTACTTGGCATCTTGAAATAAATAATAAAAAAATATTTTATTTTTAATGAGAATGAGAGAATATGAATGTTTTGGATAGGCAAGTGTGCAAAAATAAAATATTTTTTCTGTTATCTTAAATATATAATTATTTTGCCATTATTTTTGTAATCATGCCATTAAAAATTTGAGTAGACTTAGGCTTTGTTTATGTAAACAACAAAAACTGAAATGCAGGTGTAATTCAATATTTCTAGTTAGTGCTGAGGGCCGGAGTCATCTCCATGTTTTTAACAGTGGCACATAACAGCTCTTTAACCCATAAAGGGGCAATTCAAGTAAATAATTCCACTGCTGATGAGTTATTTGTAAAGGAACTCGAGAATGTGAGGAGGAGAGAGATGAGAAAAAGGAGAGTCAGGCCGTCTGAATTGTCTTTTGGTAGAAAAAAGATTACATAGCTTGATATCATTTGATATCTTCCCATCAGCTTCTGTTGCAAGTATAACAGAAAGCATATATAGATGATGTTTAACTAATGAAATTTTGTTTAAATTATTTCCGATTAGGACTGTCAATTTAATGGTATAATTAGCTGGTACTAATTCCAGAGTAGGATTGTGAGTTTAGTATGGTATTTGTCAGAATAAAGTGCTACTCCATATTAAGTGACATCTTTATTTTATTTTATTTTTTAAGATTTTATTTATTCATTTGAGAGAGAGAGAGAGAGAGAGAGAGAGAGAGAGAGACATCACAACCAGGGGGAGAGGCAGAGGTAGAGGAAGAAAGCAGAGTCCCTGCTGAGCTGGGAGCCTAACATGAGGCTCTATCCCAGGACCTGGAGATCATGACCTGAGCCAAAGGCAGACACTTACCCATCTGAGACACCCAGGATCCCTTTTTAAGTTTATTTTAAATAAATAATAAAATAAATAAATATTACCTCAATTGTGTTCATTCTTCACTTTTATTCCTTATAATAAGTATAAGGAATACTTATTATTATTAATACTTATTATAATAAGTATTCCTTATACTTATTATAAGGAATATGATAAATATGAATTATAATAAGTATTCCTTATACTTATTATAAGGAATATGATAAATATGAAGAATAAAAGTGAAGAATGAACACAATTGAGGTTATATTTATTTATTTTATTATTTATTTAAAATAAAGATGTCACTTAATATAGTCTAGTTTTTTAAAAAGTCTCCTCAATTTTGAACTGACCTTCTACCCTTTAATCCCCCAAGGTCCTAAAATCCAGGTGTATTATGTGATCAGGTATGTATTATTGTTTCAGGGTCCTCAGGAGAGATACTTCCTCGCCTCCCCAATGCCCCAACCTTAACCACTTGCTTGGTTCTTATGCACACATCAGAATAGCCAACATTTATTGTACATATTATGTGCCAGAACCATTTTTTTCAAACAGGTGAACCCCTGTTTTTAAATTTATTTTTTAAAAGATTTTATTTATTTAAAATAGTGGAGGGTGGAAAAAGCAAGAGCACAAGCAGGGGGGAGGGGCAGAGGGAGAAGTAAACTCTCTGCTGACCAGGGAGCCTGATGCAGGACTCGATCCCAGGACCCTGGGATCACGACCTGAGCCAAAGGCAGATGCTTAACAAACTGAGCCACCCAGGTGCCCTGCCAAGAACCATTTTAAGTGCTTTATATATTTATTATTATTACTATATCTGGATGCATCCCTATGAGAGAGGTACTGTTATATTTGCAAGCTTACAGATAAAACCTGGGGTACAGAAAGGTGAGGAAATGTGATCAGGGTAGCCCACCTGAGAAGTGAAAAAGTAGAAAAGTTGGGGTTAAAATCCAGGTAGTTTGACTCTAGAAACACTGTCATGAATCTTAAACATGGAGCATTGATATTTTGAACTATCCTTCTTGGAAGGATAACCCCAAATGTAGTTACATCTCGGGAAATGACATAGAAGAAGCCTTTGTCGATCATACATTTCACACTGGAAGAAATATGACAAGGAACCAAATGCTAAAATCTTAGAAGGTGAAACAATTCACAACTTTGATGAGAAAAGTGTGTAAAAGCTGTCCTATGCTGTTAGCCATGCAGGTCTGGTCTGAGAAGTTAGATGTACAGGAATCCTCTTCAGCTGACTGGTCTAACAGCATTAAGCATACAGAGGTGAGAAAGCTCCCTAAACCAGACACCTATGACCATGTCTGCTATTTTCCTTATACCTGACATCTTTTCCTTCCTCAGGGTAATTTTGTAGTTTGAGAGGATGATTGCAAGTATATCTTTGTGGAATGTTTGGCAAGTAAATAGGCAGTTCATTACTTTTTCTTTTTTCTTTTTCATTTTTCTTTCTTTCTCTTCTTCTTCTTCCCCTCCTTCCTCATCCTCCCCCTCCCCCAGTCCATCTCCCCCTTCTTCTCCTTCTTCTTCTTTATTTCCTTCTTCTACTTCTTCTTCTTCTTCCTCTTCCTTTTCTCCTCCTCCTCCTTCTCCTGCTCCTCCTCCTCCTCCTCGTCCTCCTCGTCCTTCTCCTCGTCCTCCTCCCCCTCCTCCTTCTTTTTTTAAGTAGGCTCCATGCCCAACATGGGGCTTGAACTCATGACCCTGAGATCAAGAGTTGCATGCTCCACTGACTGAGCCAGCCATGTGCCCCAATTTCTGATATTGGGCACACAACTGAAAACAGTAATGACAGTAATTAGATAAATAGTGATTTTTTTTACATTATGTAAATGATATAAACTAATGTATGCTGCTTAGTATATGAATGACTGAATGAGTAATGAGAGAGGGAAAGAGAGGGAGCATAATAATGTTTTGCTGAGGAATTGGTCATATGTTTACTATCATCTTTTATGAGTAAAACTATATTAGAAATTGAATTTTTGGCAATTGTTTTACATAGAGTTGATTTTATATTCTTAACTGAGTTTTAGTCGGTATCAAATTTAGAACCTCAGCAATACCCAATTGACTTGTTGGTTGTAGGTGAAAAAGAATCTCACAGAGGATATAGCACCTGTGGTAACACATAGCCAGTGAAGAGACCCATTTTTCAATAAAGCCATGTTTTCTGATTTAAGAATATCTACTAGGTTGGCAGTAGAGATTCATAAAGTGGCAGTGTTAATTACATAGCACCCATCTAAAGATAGCCATCCTCCGGGACTTAGACACCATAGGGTTTAGCTTATCCAGAAAGATGTGTAACATTTTTAAAACTTTATGGGGAAAGAAAGGTAAAAATGGAGCTGAAAATTACACCATTTGTAATTCTAAATTTCAGGCTGTAATTCTTGAATGTTTATAGATAGTTTAGGCACAGTAGCGTCTTCTGACAGTACAGTCTGTCTGCACTAGTAGGAAGATCTGAGCAGCACTTACGGTCTTTTTGTGATCAATTAAGCTCTCTTAAAACTGATTGATATAGAAAGTGTCAAGTAAAATTTAAAATGTAACCCTCTCCTGACCAAAATCTATGGAGATGTTATCAGATTCCTAAATAGCAGTCAGTCATGTGTCTCTTCTAAATTTAGTTTCAACCTAGCAACAAAAGTATTCCCTGTATTTAACCAGAAAGTAGAAGCATTCATGGCTGATAGCGTAAGTGGATACATCTAGTAAACAGGCTGTATTAGATGAAAATAAGTACATTTTTCTGTATTTGCTAATCTAAAATTCTTCACACAAGATTACTGACCCTGTTAATATGTGTCACTTCTAAGATGTCTCTAACTTTTATTTATCTTTATTTCTAGGTAATTGATTTTTATGGTAACTTACTTTATGAATAATTATTTTTCAAATATAAATATTATGAGTCTACTCTCCAGGAATTAAAAAAAAACACTATATCAGTTAATAAAGAAACATTCCATGTCGGTATATTTTCTTATCTCATGGTTTGTTAGTAAATTAAAATATTAGTTACTATTATCAGACAACTACCTATTATGAACATTGTGAACAAAGGTGGTTTATCATTATTATGTGATGGTGATTGGTAGGATACTTACATTACTTTTTAAATTTTAATAATGTAGACACATTTGACTCCTAGAAAAATCAACTGAAAGGCAGAGTGCTGGGGACCTATGGTAGGTTGAGAGGTTTCAATTTCACTTACTCAGAATACATAAATGTGGATGTATGTGTTTCCACATACATCGGTGGGCCACCAATTCATTTGTTTTAACCATATCAACTTGCTTTAACTATACCAGCTATACCCCTAGAGAATGTTCTTATGTGGCTTTGCCATTCAAAAAAGTTACTTACTGTCCTAAAGCCTTGATCCTCTCATGTACAGTAGTCCAGATCTTGGGGCATCTGAGTGGCTCAGTTGGTTAAGCGTCTGACTCTTGGCTTTGGCTCAGGTCATGATCTCATGGGTCCTGGGATCAAGCAAGCCCAGGATCAGATCAGTCTCTGTGTTTGGCAGGGAGTCTGCTTGGAGGTTCTTTTCCTCTGCCCTTCCCCCTGCATGCGTCTGCTCTCTCTCTCTCTCTCTCTTTTTCTCTCTTTCTCTAGAGTGAATAAATAAATCATTAAAAAAATAGTCCAGTTTTAGTACATATCTTCTCTTTCTCATGCGCATTTTGAAAATATAACTTTCTAATATTTCCCAATTGCATTTGTAAATACCATCCAATGCATACCTGTGGTTTCTTTTACAGCAATAATTGGTAAACAGCAAAAGTGCAACAGTTGGAGGGTCCTGAACTTCTCATCATTAACAGAACTCTGTTGGTCTGATGATTGAGGGTAGGGAGAAGTAAGTGAAGTGGGTGCGTCTGGGTAATGGAAAAGGTGACAGGAGAACTATAGGAGCTGGGTAACCAGGAGATTAAGGGAATATACTGAAGTCAGTAATATTTTAGTTGTTCGTGTATATATGTTCGGTCAACGACTCTATCTATATCAACATGATTTAGAGCCCAAAAAATGCTATTTTAGCTACCAGAGATTCTGGTATATATGATATCATTGAGTTTACTCAGATTGTTGTTTTCAAGTCATTAGAGTACAGTAAATCACAGAGTAAAGTTACACCAATTACAATTTATTTATTAGAGAGGAACAGTGGATTTGGGCCTTGTGCCTCTTGTAGTTGTGGTTTCCACATCTTTGAATGAGAGTAAAATGATTCCAGTTATGGTGAAAGGAGAGATTCAACCATGCATAAGGCCAGGTCTGACTTCTTAGAAGCTTTGCATAAAGAGAGTCTAGAACTGTAGCTGTCAAACTTTACCCGGTGTATCAAACGCTGGTGAAAATGTGAACTTACTGGGGTCCTACCCCCAAAAAACTGATGCAATAGTTCTGTTGGGACCCAAATTTTGCATTTTAACAAGCAGCTCAGGTGACCTAAGGCAGGCAGGTCACTGATCATATTTTGAGGTAGCCTAGTTCCTAGCTGGGCTTAAACCCACAGTATTTGTGTGAGATGTTTGGAAAGTATGAAGAGAGAGGGAGAGAGAAGAAGAGGGAGTGAGAGAGAGAGAGTGTGTGCACAAAGAGAGAAATAGAAGAAAAACCTTGGAAACACCCTCAGTTGAACCAAAAGGCAAAAGTTGTCACTCTACACAGAAATAGATCAGAAAAGTTAATTCCAGCTGCCTAAGATATCACTTGGCCACACCATTATTGTTGTTTTTAAGTGAAGATAAATGGTGAATAGCATTAAATATGAACCTTCTAATTTAAATGGCAGTTTTGTGCACTGCTACTGAAATTGCAACCAGATTTGGAAAGAAATAAAAGTAATTCCTTTCAATTAGTAATTGCTCATATGTGATGAAAATGAGCTATTTTCTTAATACAGAAATGAACATATGCCTTTAAAACCAGTTCTATATATAAAAATAAAATGAAAGAAAATCCATAAATTTAATAAAAATGATAAGCTATCCTTAACTTTGTGGTATAATCATTTTTAAGATTTCATATGTATGCTAACTAATGGCCTATGGAAATGTTGTTTGGTTTTATTCCCTGGACACGAGAAACCCATAATCTTTTGTTATAAGGGAAAATGAAGGTTTGCTTTAAATCCATACCCAGAACTACATTTAAGAGGACATCTTATTTTCTATTTTAAATCAAATATATGCACTACGTATTATATTATATATAATTTCTATTATTATTCTAAGTTATAACATACATATTGCAAACAAGGCTCTAATTCATTGTCTTTTTGACTGGTGTTTTTGTTGCTGTTTACATCAGATGCTCAACAGAGAACAAATTACAATTTCAGTCTGTATCGAGAATTCCAGCAGCCAGAGGCATCTGATTCAGATAAATTGAGCACACATTTGAAAGAAAGTCTTTTATTCTAGACACGGCTGACTTCATTGCTAGCTGTGATGTTCAGCAATAGATCCAGAGACTGAAGGAGAGGAAATGCTGACCAGTACAAATACATTTCAGTGTGTGAAGCATGCTAGATTATCAGAAAGTCTGTTCAGAGCAAGTCCTCCTAGGTTTTAGTAGAGATCCTTATTTTGTATCAAATAACTGTAGAAATTATTATACACGTTATCACATGTCTCTTCAGACCTGTTACTAAGTTGCATATTTATACTTTGCCATTAATTTTTATCTTATTTTAAATTTGAGCTTTTAAAAAAAATTATATAAACATCTCACCTAGTTGGTGACTATTTGTTGAAGGAGTGAATACTTGCTTAGTTTGAGGCAGTTTGAGAAATGAAAAAGAACTAAAAAACCAATGATTTAGAAGCTGGTTTTAGATAACAAAATTTCGTACTTAATTTACCTCAGAGTTTCTGATAGTTCTAGCAACATGGGAATGGTTTTGGCTTTGCTCTCTGTTTAAAAAAAAAAAAAAAAAAAAAAGGAGCATAGGATAAGAGATTTACCTGGTTCTGAATTTAAGAACAGGTCAACCTGGAATATAGTTGAAAATATATCGTTTTTCAAAAGGGACAGAAATTGTCTTCATGCTTCTTATATTAGCCCACAGTGAAAAAGAAGAATGTGAAATTATGTGTTTACTTAGTGAAGATTTTACACTGAGGATCCACCAGAGGCAGGAAGATCTTTTTGATCTTTGTTTCCCTAGGATTTAGCAAAATACCTGGCACATAAGAGGATTTCAGTAAATTTTGCTTGAATTGACATAGCACAATCTCAATTAAAAAGCAGATTGGAGATAGATCACTGCTTTCAGTTCTCCAAAACGTAGTAGAGCCCTACTAGCAGCTAAACATATATGTGACACCTGAAACCCAAAAATGATATCATAGGGCCATGTCGGGACCACAGCCTCGATAGCATGTTCAAATAAGCTTCTGACTGGTGAAGCCTGTATGTTACTGCTTTTGTCACTTTTCCTCTTGTAGAAGAATGGTCCAGAGGCCACAGGTGCATGCCTGCCTGTCTGCTTCAGGTAATATGTAAAATGCCCAGTCATGGTCTTGATTCAGCCAGGAACTTTTAGGACACTGTTCAGGATATAAATATTTTAAAACTTTGGTGACATTCGAATGACATATGAAATTTATTATTTATAGGGACTTTCATTTTCAAACACTTGTGGCAGTTAACTAGAATTCATGAGAAACAAGTTCCTGCATGCCACCTGTGGCCTGTAATTGAAATCAATGAAGACTGGTTGGATGATGCGCCGCCAGGGGGCATGGCGGGGGGGGGGGGGGAGCTTCACAGCAGCAAGGGCGGCTGGGTAATGAGACAGGAGAGGGTGATTGCATCCGCCCTTGTCTCCCTCTCAGGCACTGAGAAGGGGTTGGGTAGCGAAGGCAATCCCCCTCATACGCGCTAAACAGGCAGGAGGACAATTTGATTTGACTGACTGACTGACTAGCTGTTTAAATAAAATGCTCTAAATTGAGCATGCGGGCAATGGAAGGTCTCTAATGTGTCTCCAGTGTGGGCCTGTGCTGGTGATTTGAGCGAATGTGATTTATATGGCAGTGTAGTTGAACGAAAAGGAAGTAAAAGAACTGGAGTTGCAAATGGCTTCTGTACTACCTCTGCCATCTTCCCTTTATCTCTCTGGGTATTCAGGGCCTCTGGGAAAATGCCTGAATGCCCCCTGGATTGGCCTAATGTTGTCTTAACAAAACAAAGTTGTTATTGTGGGTTTTTGTTCTGTTTTGTTTTGTTTTTAGGGAATTTACTTTTCCGTTACTTTGACTTTAGGAAAGTCTCTCCCCTGGGGGTGGGTGGGGGGGTGGGTGTGCTCTTGCCCTCTTGAAGCTCCTTAGTTCCCTGAGGCTAAACAGAGGCCTCCCTGGAAGGAATCTTCAGTGTTTGGGGTGAGCCCAAGTGGCTCCAGGGCTATCAGAATGACTGTTTTTCCTTCCCACAGAGGCCCTGAAGCTTGCTTCAAGGGTTTTAGTGTTCTGTTTCTATTTGGCTTCTTTAAATGCTAAATTTCGAAGTGAGTTTTAAAGCTTATAATCTCACTAAGTATCTGTAGTTTGTATCTCTGCACAAAGGGCTTTCATTTGAATAACGTCTGGAACTTCCCTTCACCCTGCTGCAGCTTTGTCTTTTGTTCTTTATTACTCAGAGAGACAGAGAGGATCTAGGAAAAGTTAGCGAAAGGAGAACTGAGCCAGTTCTTAGAGTCAGATAATATGATGTTGCCCACACCATACCACCACCAAGTGTCCCCAAACCCCAGGTCAACAATGTCTCACACATGAACAAAATCAGTAACAACTTGGTAAATGTAGGAATGCATGCGTTATGAATCTTAATATATTGTACTTTTAATCTAAAGAATGCTTTAACATTTTTTTTCTATCAATATAATGAAAATTAACTTCTAACTACTTAAAGTTTTGCTTATAAACTATTTAAAAGATAAAGCTATTTTTAATTCTAGATTTTTTTTTCTCTGTATTCATAGAAGAACAAGAAATAAGAATAAGAAATAATTTAAAATTCTTATTTTGTTTCATTGTGGAATTTCTTTTCCTTAGTAAAAGATATTCATAAATTTTGCAGATGTTTCTGAAGTTGTCTTTCATTCAAGTTACTACGGAGTGGTCATCTATAAAAGTTCAATCTTTTAAAATTATAATCCCCTGAGTAGAAGCCAGAATATGCCAAGATGCTCAGTGCAGGGGTATGCTGGCTGGGCAAAATGGAAAGATGTTCAGCATCACCCATCATTAGGGAAATGCTAATCAAAACCACGATGAGATATCACCTCACACCTGTCGGAACATCTGAAATAAAAAAGACAAGAAAACAAGTGTTGGTAAGAATGTGGACGAAAAGGAACTCCCATGCACTTAACCGGAATGTAAACTGGTGCAACCACTGTGGAAAATTGTATGGCGTTTTTCTCAAAGTTAAAAATAGAACTACTATATGTCCCAGTAATTTCATTACTGAATAGCAAACTAATACTGAAAGAAAACTAAATTACTGAAAGAAAACTAAAACAGTTAATTAAAAAGATATGTACACTGCTATGTTTATTGAAGCATGATTTACAATAACCAAGACATGGAAGCAACCTAAGTGTCCTTAGGTAAATGAATGGATAAGAGAAGTTGTGGTACACACACACACACACACACACACACACACACACAGAGGAATATAATACAGACATAAAAAAAGACGAGATCTTGCCATTTGTAACAACATGAATAGACCTAGATGTTGTGCTAACTGAAATAAGTCAGACTGAGAAAGAAAAATACCATATTATTTCACTCAGTTGTAGAATATAAAAAACAAAACAAGTGAATAAACAAGCAAACAAAAAGCAGTATTTATAAATACAGAGGTATAACAGACCTAAAAACAGAGAACAAACTGGTGATTACCAGAAGGAAGGGGGTGGAAGGATGGGCAAAAATGGGCAATAAGAATCAGAGATACAGGTTTCCAATAGTGAAATGAGTAAGTCATGGGAATGAAAGACACAGCATAGGGAATATAGTCAATAACATTGTATTAGTGTTATGTGGTGACAGATGGTAGCTGCAATTGTGGTGAACATAGCATAAAGTACACAGAAGCTGAATCACTATGTTGTTCACCTGAAACTAATGTGTGAAACATTGTGTGTCAACTATACCCAAATGAAAAAAATAAGGAAAAATATTACTGCCTGGATTCAGACATGGTATTTTCTTCCCTCGGGTACATGTCCTGCTTCTTGAATTGCAGACTTTGGAATCATAGATTTTACAAAGTGGGGTGGTTCTTTTTGTGTGAGGATTTGCTTAATTTTCTTATTTTTTTGTTTCCTGTCTTTGCTCTAGATTTTTGTTTTGTGGTTACCATGATGAGATCTGCATAATGTGTCTCATAGATAAAATAGTCCTTTTTCTGCCAATAGCAACTTACCTTCCTTTGCCTATACAGGTTCCATTGTTTTCCTCCTCCCCATTTATATTGTTATTGTCATAAGTTATCCCTTTTTATGTTATGAGCTTGTTACCAACTTGCATTAGCTATAGTTATTTTAACCCTTTTTTTTTCATTAACCTTTACACTACAAAGTTTAGCACCCTATTCTAAAATAGAGTTACAGTTTTCTGATTCTATCTCTTTAATGCTTTCCTCAAAAGTTTTAGTAGTTTTGGTTTTTGTTTGTTTCAGGTACAAGAGCTCCTTTCAGCACTTCTTGTAAAGCATGTCTCATGCCTCATGGTAAACTCCCTCAGCTTTTGTTTCTCTGGTAAAGCCTTTATTTGGCCTTCCTCTCTGAAGGATAACTTTGCTGCATAAAGTATTTTTTATTGGCAAGTTTTATCTCTTAATACTTTGAATACATCATTCCAAACTTCTGGCCTGTAGTTTTTACTGAGAACTCTGCTGATAGTCTAATGGGTATTCCACTCTAGATTACTGCTTCCACCACCACCCCACCCTGGCCACCTTGAAGATTCTTTTTTTATCATTGACTTTTGAAAGCTTAATTATAATGTTTCTTGGACAGGGTCTTTTTGCATTGCAATAACAACATGATCTGCTAGCTTCAGAGACTTGTATGTTTATTTAGTTCTTTCCCTGGGTTTGAGAAGTTCTCCACTACTATTTCTTTAAATAACCCTTCCTTCCCCCCTCCTTCTTTCATCCTCCTTCCAGTATACCCTTTAAATTCTTGTGTTGGCTTTCCTAATGGAGTCTGATAGCTCTCTCTCTCTCAGTGTTTCTTCAATTCTAAAAAAAATCTTAATTCTCTCTCCTCTTCCACCTGAATCATTTCCAAATTCCTGTCTAATAGACCTAGTATTCTTTCTTCCATCTGATCTGCTCTGTTTCCAGTGCTTTCTAATTTATTCATTTCATTTATTGAGTTCTTCAGTTTCAGAATTTTTGTTTGGTTCTTTTTTACAATTTCAATATCTTTGGTAAGGTACTCCTCCTCATTAGTTTTATTCCTCAGTTCATTGAAATGCCATTCTGAGTTTTCTTGTAGCTCATCAAATTTCCTCAAAACAGTGATATAGAATTTTCTCGCTTAGATTCCAATCTTCCATGACTGAGTTTAGTTGCTGGAGAATTGTCACTTTGTTTTTGTGATACTGTATCACCATGATTTTTCATGACTTTTGATGAGATGTGCCTCTGCCCCTGCATTTGAGGTAGCAAACACCTTTCTTATTTGGGTAAAGTTTTTGCTTACTTTGGTTTTAGCCTTTCAACAGGTTGGCAATTAGAAGCCTTTCTTGTATTTTCCAGCAGATGGCACTATAGCACAAGATTTTAGTTTCTCCTAAGGAGCTGCCTGGTGGCTGTGTTTGGGAGCCTGCACTTTCCACACTCTACCCCCATGCCAGAGGGGTTAGCACTATTCTTGCTGCTTGTACCACCAGGGTTTGCGGGCGGGGTGGGGGGCATTGCCAGGGTCATGGGGTCTCTGGCATCATTGTGCGAGAAGGTAGGATGTTGTAGGAGCTGCCAGCTCTGCCAGGGTCATCAAGTGTCATAGTCCGAGCTGTGGCTGAGGTTGACAGGGTTTCAGGATGTATCCACTGCTCCTGGACTTCCCCAGTCGCACTACCACCATTAGGTCCAATCCACCCACTTTCAGATGTACAGATGTAAGAGTCCTGGGATTCTGTGCAGAGGATCCTTTGCAGGGCTATGGATGTCCTATGGGCTATAACTTAAAAGGAAGAGACAGAGAGGAATGAATGACTCAGCTGTCATGATGCTGATGTCACTCTTAAAAAGGCAAGGATTGGAGACTGCCTAATAGGATGTGCTTTTTGAATAATGAATTTTCAGATTTGTCCCATCTCTCTTGGTCATTTCCCTTTGTGATTAATGGTATGTTTCTGGAACATGTTGGAAAGGAAGGAGCAATATAATTTTAGATGGAAAAAACCTGATTCCTAAGAAAGTTGTCCTTTTAAATTACTGGCTTCAGAATTAGGGAGTGTGTGCACTATAGTAAGTACAACTACTCCTGTCTAATCACTTTATCAAGTCATTAGGCTTTTGGTTGTCCAAGACACAGTAGTTTTGAGGGTATACACCATGCCTCCTTGGTTACTTCTAGAGCAAAGCAAGAAATTTTTTACATGCCTCCTCATGCCCTCTCAAACTTTGACATCAGGACATGACCATTGCAAAGATAACATAGAAGGTGTTTGGCAACTACCCGGATATATACTTTGTGTTTGGCAACTGCTTTGGTGGGGCGGTACTCTGGTCTGAATGTTTGTGTTGTCATCCCCCACCACCTCAAAATTACACATTGGAAGCCTAATCTGCCAAGGGTGATGGTATTAATAGACGGGAACTTTGGAAGGTGATTAGATCATGAGGGTAGAGTTCTCATGAATGGGATTAGTGTTCATAGAAAAGAGATTCCTCAGGCCTCCCTAGCCCCTTTCACCATGTTGGAGAACAACACAAAGTCTACAACCTAAAAGAGGGCTCTCTCTCAACCAAGCAGCAATCCTGAGCTAGGACTTCCAGTCCTCAGAACTGTGGCAAAAAAATTTATCATTTTATAAGCCTCCCAGTCTGCACTATTTTGTTATAGCAGCCCAAAGGTACTAAGGCAGCAGAGAGATTCTTGAGCCCATAGAAATTGTTTGTTGTATATGCAACAGTGACTTTCAGCTCCCTCTTACTTCCATCCAAACCTCACTTGTTAGGCAGAATCTGTGCCTGGAGTCTCAATTCTTAAGATCTACATTCAAGTCCTGACTCTGAACTGTGCACTGAATTTCTCTCAACCTTAGTCTTTTCATTTATAAAATGCACATAATAAAAATACTTGTTTTGTGTTCTAAAAAGATTTAAGCATCAGATGTAATAATACATGCATAAGCCTTTTATCATAAGTTGTGAAATGCAATGCAAATATAAGGTGGTAATATGATAATAAAAATAAACATTCCAAACATTGTACTAGCAAATGAAAATTAATGTAGCAAGATCTTTTATTTATTCAAAACAATTTTAAACAAAAAAATGCACCACTATTTTTAAAATGAGAATACATTTTAATTTTAGATCTCTAATCCAAATATATTCCTAGTAATGGCCTATATTTTAGTAGTTGTGCTTTCAATAGGTTTTATGATATTAAACAGGATAGAGTCCCTAAGTGTAAGAAAACTTCTGACTCTATAAAATTCTAATGAGAATTCAGCATCTCAATTCAATTTCAATCTAATGACAGACTTTTATTGCCATACGATTAGCAAGTAGAACCTCCACTATGTTTGTAAATGAATTCTAACTACCCAGTAAGAACTTAGGCAATGGTTACAAAGAGTCTTGTGCATATCAGGCTATAGTAGCTAAGACTTTTTAAAGCTTACCACATGCCTTAAAAGCTTCTCCAAAAAAATCAGAAAATTTTAAAATGGAAGATACTGATTGATGAATATGATCGCATTCTAAGTATAGTAACAGTGATAAAGACCTGAAAAATCAAATTGATTCCCCTGGAAGGCAGGAACATATTAAGAAATGTCAAGTTGGTAGGGGTTCTAAGAGGAAACAAGATGTATAATTTTTTAACAGTAGGTTATGATGACTGTAGAAGTGGGTAATTTTGACAGCGTATTGCATCAGAACAGGTTAAATCACTTCTACAAAATATTCTTTCTTCCTCATAACTCAACCAATATTTATATCTCATAGTTTAAAATATTTGGGGAGTTTCATATTATTTTTAAAAATTAGCAAGCATTAACTAACCCTAATTAATTAAAATAATGTTCAGGAGTTTGCACACATCAAATAGTTAACAAGGAGACTTAAATTCAACAATAACTAGAGATTTTTAGAGGGACACCATTGGTTTATATTGTGAAATATGGAGTATTGCTAAAAATGGTGTGATTTAAAAGCTATTATACAATTCCTGGGCCCCTGGGTGGCTCAGTCAGTTAAGCATCTTACTCTTGATTTTGGCTTGGGTGATCATCTCGAAGTTGTGAGATCAAGCCCTGAGCTGGGCTCCACAGTAGTTGTGGAGTCTACTTGAGATGCTCTCTCTCCCTCTCTCTCTCTCTCTCTCTCTGCCTCTGCCCCTTCCAAGTCTCTCTTCTCAAAATAGATTTTAAAAATAAAAATAAGAGCTATTATACGAGTCCAATTCTGGGACAGGAAAACATAAGATAAGCCTAGGGCATCTCGTGTTGCCAGAAAATAAGAAAAGTAATAAAAAAAAAGGGGAGGGTGCCCAAAAGGCTTAGTAACTAATCCAAAAGAGCTCCCAATGGCCACAGTTGGACTAAGTTAAGGAACAAAATGAATAGCATAAATAAATACATAAATTAAATGAACAAATAAATAAATTTTTACATTATACTCCCAAACTAAAGTAAATACCTATGAATCCATACTGACACAAATACATAAGTGGACCAATATATAAATGGGGCTGACTGATGTGGTAGCTGTTCCTAAAGAAGAATTACAGTGAAGAAATGTAGAAGGAATGAGAGAAATAGAACATCCCCATTAGAACACCAAAGTAATAATGTCTTTACTCAAGATCTACTGATGGATGACAAAACGAGTGAGTAAAAATTGAAACAAAAGCTAGGTTTATGCAGTCTCAAAGTATCCACCTCCCCAAATGTATAATTAGAAAAGGAAAAAATAACATTGCAGTGAAGAGTTCTAGCAGACACTACATTAACCAAATGATCAAGGTTAAATTCACAGGTAATATACATCACTGTGATGTACCCCAATGCGATGCACTGAGAAGTGCACATCACCTTTCTGATATCTTTTCTAATAATATAAGAATTCAGTCTAATAATAAGGAAACATTAGATAGACTCAGATTATGGGATTGTATATGAAATATGGGATTGTATATGAAATAACTGATCATTACTCTTCAAAAGTTTCAAGGTCATAAAGACAAGACTGAGGAAGTATCACAGATTAGAGACTAAGGAGACATGACAAGTAAATGAAGTACAGAGTTCTGGAATGGGTCCTTGAATAGGAATAACATGTTAGTGAAAAGAACTGGAGAAACTTGAATAAATTCTTCACTTTAGTGAATGTTAGGCACCCAGGTTAATTTCTAGGTTTTTCTTAAATGGTCTGTGGTTATGTGAGATGTTAACATAAGGGAAACTGGGTGAAGGATACATGGTAATTGTACGTTTTTGCAACTCTTCTATTAAGTCTTAAATTATAGCATGGTAAAAAGTTAAAAAGTAAAAGCTATGATAACAAAACTTACATATGCAATTGTAAGATAATGACTAACACTCAAATAGCAACATGTGTCAGGCATTGCTTTAAATGCCTTACATATATTAACTCATAATGTTTTTAATGTTACCTTGATAGCTGTTGTTTTAATTAATTAATTAGTTAATTAATTAACTTTATAGCTGTTATTTTAAAGATGAGAACCCAGGCAAAGAGAGGATTCTCCCCTCCCCCTCCTAAGGTCAGTTAATAATGGAGCTAGGACTTTAACCCACGATTTTAACTCTAAAGTGAATATTCTTAACCACCGTCTCATGCTCTCCAGGATAAGTGACTGACATATAGTGATGTTATCTTTGCTTTAAACATCTTGCTACTTTAATTCAGAATTTGTAACATTTCCTTTTGGATATCCTGAATATTAGCAAATGCTTGTCCTTTGAGAAAGTATTTTCTCTTTAAAAATCATTTAGGGCCAAATAAGCAAGGTAGTTTGAAATAAAAATTAAGGTGTGGTCATGTAAAAATGACTCTGTCTTTGACTTATTATAGGTTCTATTAAATTATAAAGAAAAGGTTTTAATATCTCACTCTAATAAATACGTAACATGTATACACTGTTTTGCAACTTGCTTTTTCATTAAACTCTAGATCATGCATATTTTTCCTTAGTTATAAATACCCATCTGCCTCAGTTTTGATATGAAGAACATTTAATTCTGTGAACATATCAGATTTCATACAATGAAATATCTGTCTTTAGGGATTTGGTTTTATTTTTTGTAAAAAACAGTACTGCTATGAACATCCTTGTATATATGTTCTTGTATCATTTTATTTATACATTTATGAATTTATCCATCCTTTTCCTTATTCATTAATTCAAAGATTTTTATTTTTCCTTCTTTGTGTAAGTCACACAGTGACTTACAAACAGTGACTTACAAATCACAAAATGTCTAAGTATTAGAGATATAGCAGAGAACAACAACAAAAAAAGTCATCTCTTGCCCTCAAGGACCTTATACTGTCTAGGGTAAATTCTTGGAAATGGTATTATTGAGTCAGTAGTTAATATGCATTTACATCTTATTGCCCACTTGTCACATTATTGCCTAAAGAAGTTGTAGTAATATACAATCCCATCAGAAATGTTGGAGAGTCCAGGTCAACTCATTCCTCAAAATGTCCTCTGTTTACTCTTTAGATTGGATAATTTCTGTTGATCTTTCTTCACATTCACTGAGTCTTCTGGTATCTTCAATCTACTGTTGACTCTAGTGAAATTTTATATCAGATATTGCATTTTCTAGTTCTACGGGTTTATTTTTGCAAGTTTCTGTTTTTCAGCTGATGTATATATTGTTGCATTAATACTGACCATAGTTTTTCTATATCCTTGAGCATAGTTATGTTGGCTGTTTAAAATCCTTGTCTTCTCATTCTGACACCTGGGTCACTTTAGATTTGTGTTTATTAGTTGTCTCTTTATTGAGTATGGATCATGCTGCTTATTTCTTTTAATGTAATTTGGATTTATTCATGGACATTATGAATAATATAGTGTGAAGATTCTAGATTCTGTTACATTCTTCCAAAGATATTTACATCTTCCTCTAGAATCTGTCTCTTTACAGCTGTTCCCCAGTGTTTTCAAATCATTTTGCATATTTCTCCAAATTTATAGTTATCATTTTTGGGACATCAACAGGATCTGTTTGGCCGTGATCAAAAACATAATTCCATGTTAACTGATTCTTGAGAGTATCTGTCAAGTGTATGTTAAAATGCTTTGAGTGTCAGAGTATTCTTTTGTAGGCAGACCATTACTGGACATATAAATTCTTTGGGTTTTGTTTAAATTTCATTACTTCGTGGCTGTATCCTATAAAGAGATATACCTTTTTTTTTCTTGCTCATTTTTAGACCTATTAATGTGTTTGATAATCCAAAGGGGTTTTCTTTCTCATAAATTAAATCAACATTAATAAAAATAATAAATTTACATTGGCTTTGCTAGGAACTCTCTATTCTGTACTTGATAAGAATTCTCTGGAGGAGACAGAGCTACTTTTAGTTTTTAAAAAATTGAAAATGAGGCAGAAAACTCAAAGACATCAACTTCTGTTTATGACTTTGTTTCCTAAAGCTTAATTTCATATTTCTGGACATGTTCAAACCACCTGTCCTAGTCTTAAAGTTTTATCTTTATGCACTATTTGTAATGAAGCACAGTAGAATATAGATGGTTTCAGATATATCGTGTGCCCTACATCTGTTCATAGTGATCTTCATGTAGGAAGAATAAATATAACACTTTCTGTACTGTCTGCTAATACACTATTTTAACAGTGAAGTACTGATTTAGCTATTTAACAAGGACCTCCATACTTGAGGATCAGTTGAAGTTTTTACACCCAGACATACGCATAGAAAATAGAAAAGGAAGTCTCCTACATATGCATATGCATAGGACCCTAGATTCTATCTATGTCTGTATACATATTTTTATCTTATATGAATTAAAATCAGATTAATCAATGATCCTCTAATACAGTAAGATTCAGGTAAATTGTCATGATGTTTATGGATTCTGAGGATCTTCCTTGAGTATTCTAGCAAATATTAATGTTTCACTGTGAAACCATGTTATACCTTTTTCCCTGTCCCCAATTAAATTATTTAACATTATTTTTGTAATCATCTCCACACATAATTTAGAACAATACTCATACTCTATATTCTGTTATTTTTTTCCATAAATACCTTATGTCCAACTCACTTGAAGTACTTTATGTAAGTGAAACTCAAAGTACTTGTGCTAGATATAGTACATGATAGAGAAGTAAAAAGAATGACTAAGTCATTTATTGCCACTATCATATTAAAGGCAAGGGAAAGATTTTAAGACATATTCTAAAACTAAAATACTTAACATAGTGTTATTAGTCTAGAAATAGATCCTGTTACATATAAGAATTTGATATACTATATGTTAAGTATATAATAAATAGCATCATAAATCATTGATAAAAAGGAAGGTCATTCAATAAATGGTTAAGGGATAAATGTCTATAGGAAATACAATTTATAATTTATTCACTAAATATTCAGTTGAACACTTGAATATTTCTGAGCTGCTGAACATGAAAACTAAGAAAACAGAAAACAAAAACACAAGGAAGAAATAAACTGTAGGGAGGAAAAAATTTTAATTATTTGAGACATCATTTTCAGCAAATATTAAAAAAATGCAAATATCTGTTAGCTAAAGGATTCATAAATACTGAAACTATATCAGCACTCAGTAGATAAATGGACACAGACAGGAACTGATCATTACAAAACATGTAATTAATAAATCTATAAAAAAAACAATTAACCCTTTTTGTATTTAAAGAAATGTAAATTGAAATGACATTAAAGATCTATTTCCAATCCCCAAATTAGCCATTGTTAAACAATGATATAGTCTTTTATACTACAGTTGTATTTTGAATGGTAAAAATTTTTTTAGAAAATAATTGGAAGTTTTTTTAGAAAGCAATTGGAAGTTACATAGTAACATTATTTTTTACTCTTTCCTTGATGAAGAATGTATTAATAAGAAAGAATCCAAAATATGAAAACAACACACCTCTATAGGGATATTTGCTTCAATATTATTTGAGATGGAAGTATTTTACACCACCTGGAGGCTCATCAATAGGAAAATATTTAGGTAAGTTATGGTAGAGCCACACAGACTTTTAGGCAGGCGTTACACCCAAAGGTCACTTGAATCCTATAATGTCATGGCAACATGTTTATTGTATACTGTTATATGAAACATCACCATACAAAACTATAAAAATGGTCTGATGATAGCTGTGTAAAAGAAGGAAACTTATGAAAAGAAAATGAAAGTAAATGCTTCAAAGTTCTAAGATGATATGCATTATGAAAGGACCATGAGTAATTTTCGTTCTCCTTCCTCTACTCCTCAAAGTTGCTTTATCTGAATATTACTTTTTAAATGCAAAAATAAATGTTAAGGTATAAAAAGAAAAAATGTGCATCTTTAATACTAGAAATTAATGTGTATTCTACATTTTTAATCGTTTCATCAATTTTGCTAATCACTGTTTTTCTTTTCTTATAAAGACAAAATGTTTTCAGCAGGGGGCAAGTGCAAACATCTCTGGTTCTCAGGATTTCTATAATTCTTAAATTATAAACTGAGCCCTTAAACTGTATATAAGGCAAAATATTTTAAAAGAAAAATAAAAAATAATTTTAATAATGCATTTTATCAATAAAATCTAAAATATGGATGACTGTAAAAATAAAAAGAATGAGTGAAATAATTTGGTTATATGAATATCACCCTGGTGGTTTCTTTTCTTTTCTTTTTTTTAAAGATTTTATTTATTTATTCATTTATTTGACAGAGAGAGAGCAAGAGCACAAGCAGGCAGAGCAGCAGGCAGAGCAATAGGCAGAAGGAGCAGTAGACACCCCACTAGCAGGGAGACTGGTGTGGGGCTCAGTCCCAGGGTCCTGGGATCATGACCTGAGCCGAAGGCAGATGCTTAACTGAATGAGCCACCCAGGGACCTCCATCCTGTTGTTTCAATTCAGGAAATTTCTATGAAAAAAGTAGCCGCCTCATTCCTTGGAACATGTAATATGTGCATGACCATAGACCACTGAAACCAATAAAAATAACTATCAAACCATCACATGTCTTTGTAACCACACCACATTATGATTCCCATCATACTATAAAATAGACTAGATATAGGAGAGTTTAAAAAAATGGCTTTAAAATGTATGTTTTTTTATTAGATTTTATAGTTTGTCAGAGGCAAAATATTTCCACATTTCCTTGGTATCAGAGGTAGTCTTGAGATTTTCAGCTTCCAGCATGTAAATAAAAATTCACCATTGCCATTAATTTTTTTAAGGCATAACTTTTTCATGTCTTCTGGGACAAAGTGCATTTCTTTATAATATTTAAGTAAAATGTGTGTGTGTGTGTGTGTGTGTGTGTGTGTGTGTGAGTGTGTGTGTGTGTTTAAAGCTTGGAGATATCATTCAGAGTGGAGATATATACCTCTCTTACTCTCAGGACTTGATCACATTTAAGAAACTTTAGTTGGGTAGAGGGAAGACCTCCAGTTTTGTTTCTTGGATCATAATGGCTCTGGAATCCTAAATAGTCCAGAATTCAGATCTCAGACATCTGTTATCAGATAATTTTGTCTTTTGAATTCTTGCACCATTATAGCTAAACACTTGATGCAAAGATAAAGTCTTGTTGAAATAGGAACTTAACATTTTTAACATAGTGATTATGATAAAGGATATTTGATAAATTTTATCTAAAACATCAAATAAATATTTTATACTTAGAGCTGGAAAAACTCTTGAAAACTGCAATTCCCATTCTCCATCTCACTAAAACTGAAAACTTTGACTTGCTTTAGGGCAACGGGTAATTAGAGGCAGAGTTCTGACAGAAAACCCGTCTCTCATCTCCTGTTTTATGTTCTTTTCAGTACATAATATTGTTATTGAGAATAATTTTAATTCTAATATTCCATGGTTAGTTTTAAAACACAATCATTTTCTAAATATACTAATGAAACAAAATTTTTGCTTTCTAAAAATAGCCAGCTGCGAGAGCTATGGTTTCAAGTTTTATTGTTATATTAATAACTGGTTTTTAAAATTATGAATTTGTATTTGTAAAAATTTTATTCAGATGATTCAAAACAACAAACACAACATTTAAAAATAAGTGTCACCACCATCACCGAAATGTGTGTCATTTTCGAGGAAATAATTTATGAATTTCAGTCACAACTTTTGAAGTGATTTTTAACTGATATTCTAACTGCATCCTGTTTCTTAAAATAATACAAATATTTAGCATAATAGTTGCAAGAGACAGTGGGACATGTTGGTGCATATGATCCATGTACATAAGGCAAGGAACAAAATTTTCGTGAATCACAATACCTTATTTTATTCCCAGGACTCTCTATTATAAGCATATCTAAACCTTCCAGTCCAATAATAATTGATTTAATAATAGATATCCTAAAGCAAAATAAGATACTGAAGTGCTTCTGAACATCAGAGATAAACTAAATAGTACTAAACCTATTTTTACATTATGCTCATTTCAATGTAAGTGGCTCTTTTGAATACATAATGAATGTATGTTATATTATGATAATTTGTTAATATGAATTTTTGATTCCCCAGAACTTCTACCCAATATAATAGATTGGAGAACATTTATTGTGAAGTGTGTGTTTTTTCCACCCGTAAATTATATACCCACATGATTTTTTTTTTTTCTTTTAAGTGTTGAAGGAGGCATTAAGATTTTTTTGGAGCATTTCAACTCTGCAGTGTCCCAATTAAAACCAAGGCTCAGAGGTCCTTATTTTGTTACCCTTTTTGTCATTTGCATGAGGACTATTGACAGCTCACCATTTACAAGACATGCACAAAGACAGGCTTATTATGATTTAGTTGTTAATTAACTGTTTTGGCTGGAAACTTTCCGTTGTTAGGGTAGAATACTACATTTCAAACTAGCTATAGAAATTTTTTGTTTGTATTCACTATTTGCATGCAGAATGATTTTGAAACTAAAATTGAAGGCTTCTAATTTTATGCAGAATGACAGCTATGTATTTCCATAAATGTATGAGCATTTTGATATGAAACTGTTATTTCTCCTCTGAAGTCATAATTGTTCAGTGTGAAAGTAGGCCATGGGAATGAATAATAATAATAATTTGCCTTTTTGAGATCATGGCAATAATAAGCATACTTTTCAGAGCTGCATATAAGCAGAAGGATCTTTGCCTGTAGGCAGCATGACAGGATGGTTTTTGAGGGAGGAGGATTGTGAATTGCTGACAGGTGGATTACCCATCTTTGCAGCCATCTTGCTTCTCTGCCCTTTCTTTCTGCATAACTATAGCCTCTAGCTAGCTACCTGCCATTGCCTTGCTGAAGACTGTGACAAAGAGAACAAAATAGAGGTCAGTGTAGGAATCCCAAGGGGTTAATACCTTTTATTACAAAGTTCGGTGGCATGACCATTTAGTTGTGACATGTCATTTTTAAAGCAATCTGTTTCCTTTTAGAAGAATCCATTTCTCTGGGTTGTCAAGAAGTAAAAAGGTTTTTTGTTGTTGTTAAATGATGTTTTAAAATCCCATCCAATTTATATTAAAGAAGGTAGCTAGGACGGTTGAGACGGAAAGACAGTGATACATGAAAAGGAATAAAAGAACACAGCAAACATAAGGTCTGGCAACAACCATGATAGTTGTTTGGCTGCCAACAGCGGTAATAAGAACTAGTTGTGCTGGTTGAGAAAGCTGTTTAATTCAGATGCATCCAGTAAAATACACATCCTTCAAAAGAGATACGGTGTATGGATTTATACTTTGAAAAGCACCATCACCAATTACGATGCTGAATGACTTGCAAAAAAACACTAAATTCTTCAAACTCATAGACACAAGAAAGAATGTGTCAAATTGTGGAAATCAGTAGAGATTTTCCAGAAATGAAGGGCTTACTGTTCGTGTGTATGCATTTGTGTGTGTGTGTGTGTGTGTGTGTGTGTGTGTGTGTTTGGTTAGATAAAATCACATGAGTTTATTGGGGGCATTTTCAGTTAGCCCACTTTGCTGTAGAGTACAGTGGAGGAAGGCCATTCTACTTAAGATTATACATGTATTAACCTGGGCTGGGAGAGGAAATTCCCTTAGAGAAGCAATGATATTATCATTTAACAGGGGACTCCCTCTCGTGTGTTCGGACCATAATACTAACCATTATTTCTAGGACCTCCCCTCTCAGTTATATTTCAGATAATGGTGAGAGGTTTGTTCAGAACCACCCACACACATTTGTCTAATTCCTGGGGGAGCAAAGGAATGCATTTGCAAAAAAGCTTGCCTAGATCAGAAATGCAGCTCATGTACCTTTGGTACAGAGATTCTTCTCGGTGCAAAATCTGCTGGCCTTTATGGATATTGCATTAGCATCATGCACATAATGTTCGCCTGCCATACTCTTGAACCCTTTTTCCTGACCCTCAGCAAATGCTTTTTGAAGATATAAATGTGTGAAAGGTGGTCATTTATATAAACCTAGAGAAATACAAGGAGATAGCATTGGAAGAAAATTGTTATTGCACTCTGATCTTGAAGGAAAATTGATTTATTATTATGAAATAACAAAGTACTCTTAAGGCTAAAACCTTTTTGCCCTACTTCAACCTGACAAAAAGGTTTACTTCCAAGTTATAAACCCATCCAAAGCGTGGCCTCTAATGGAAAATCGGAGAGCTCCTTCACACATGGCAATAGAAGCCACTGTGCTAATAAAAGGCTTCATTAAAATATGGTCAGAATCTGTGTGCTATGGCAGGTTTCAGCTACAAATTGAAAAAGAATTGGTTGCACCTGTAATGAGAGTTCAATTACATGATCTTGGGGAAAAACTAGAAGGAAATTAAATATTGAATCCTTCATCAATGAGTGTTTATCTTGATGGGAATAATGTATGGACTGGAGAGGAGAGTAGTGGGGATTAGCAGACATATCTTGTCCTCTGCTTATTGTTTACTGCTAAGTAGGTGCTTTCCAACCAAACCATTTATTTCTCCTGGCATGTTTAGTTCCGTGATGACACAGGATGACACAAGACCACTTGTTCCACACAACACAGAAATGTCAGAAAGGTTGACAGGGGAAGCCATAAAAGAACTATGAACTCTCTCGACACAATAGTAATATTATACACTGCTCATTCTCTCAACTATTGATCAGGCCTCAATAATGGAGAAGAGCAGATACATACCTTGATCTCTCAGTCCCCAGCTGGGAGCATTGTGGGCTAATAACAATATCTCCCTAGATTCTCTTTAACTTGATGTGGTTTATTGTTGGATGTTCAAGTTACCTGAATAATCCGAAAATCATTTAAGATATTTATAGAGCAAAGGGTTTTCAAATCCCTTCAGAGTACTTCATTTGATCAAAGCCCAATCCTAAAATAGTTTCTCTTTTTCAGATGTGCTCTGCCCTTTGCCCAGCACATCCTTCCTCCCCTGTATACTTAGATTGACCTTTATTTTTGCCTCTAAAAAGTCCAAATCCAATTTTGCCTCACTGAAATATCCACAAACCTTGAACAATGGGGATGATTTACTTCTGGCCAGTGTCCAGGGCCATTCTCCTACCTCCCCAACACAATCTCAAAACTTAGCAGGACAGTGGGTGTGAACGGCCCCCACAGAGGGATCCTGGGGACTGCTCAAATCCAACATACTCAAATTAGAAAGGTTGAACCTTTCTAATACCTAGTGCTCAAATGAAATCTAATTATACTATCCCTAAATAAACCCTCCAGCTCTGTCCTAATCAAGTCACAATAATGCCCATCATACAGAAAAGACAAAATTGCTTCTAGCACACTGTCTCACACCTTGCAGTGAGTAATAAATACTTGATGAATGAATATGTAGAAATGTGCACTAAATGGCAGAATGTATATTCTACAGCCAAAGTCAGAGCAATTATGTTTTCGAAAGGGCTTCATGGGGGAAGTAACAGGTACCTGAATCACTGTTCTACTTACACACGTAAATGAAATGGCTTTATTTCAAGTGGATATTTGAGAGAAATCATTTTTACTTTATTAGTAAAGTACTTTTACTTTTAAGTATATTTTACATCAAAATGCTGCAATTCTCTTATTTTTCTGTATCTTCATATTAGTTTCCTTTTTATGTTTGGGTCTGTGAGAACATACTACTTTATGAGTCTCTACGTCATATCCTCCAATAGTTCCCTCATCTCTGTTCTCTGTTTTCATTTGATGCAGCTTTTTTTTTTTTTTTTTTAACAGATATGTTGTATCCTTTCTAAATGTGGTTTGGTAAGACGGAAAGTGGGAAGAACAAAACATTCTCGAGATTTTCCTATGCATATTTGGTGTGCATCATTTTCTTTTCACCTTCAGAATAGCACTTTTGGATAAACATTAGCTGCACCAGTTTACAGATGAGAAAACAAAGTTTTAAAAAAGTATATAACTTCTGATATATAAGTCTCAACAACAGGAAAAGATAAAACAAACAAACAAAAAGTGACCGTAAGAAATGAAAAAATAAGAGATAATCTGAAAGTAACCTTTTTAGAACTTCAAATTGGGACATTTGCTATGATTTTCAGTTGCTGGATGCTTATTATCCCAGTTATGGTTCAGGAACTATAAGATAGGAAAACAGGAAGCAGCAAAGGAAGGTGACCGCAGCAGGACAGGGGAAGAGGAAGTGAAGAGTGCCTAAAATTTGTGACCATAACCCCGTGGTCAGGTTTTAAACTGACTCTAGGTAGGTTCCCTTGACAGCCGTCACGGTAGGTGGTGGATATTGTACTATCTTGGAGATTTGGGGAAGCTTTTTTTTTTTTAATATCTGAGGTT
Source organism: Mustela nivalis (assembly GCF_964662115.1). Classification (NCBI taxonomy): domain Eukaryota; kingdom Metazoa; phylum Chordata; class Mammalia; order Carnivora; family Mustelidae; genus Mustela; species Mustela nivalis. Next base: position 95,370,277 of record NC_139020.1, read on the forward strand.
AATCTGTAGTACAGTTGTATTTTTCCTGGGTTCCTGCTTCTTGTATACCTGCTAGTTATGTTAATTTTTGGCCCCAGCATGAGAAATCAGATCCAGAAATCTAAAAGCCCTTGTCCCTCCACCTAGATGACTCCTGCACTTCAAATCTAGCATGTCCCACAATGAATATATTTCCAAACTCTGGCTATTCATTTTTCTTTTTCAACTTTTTAAATGAGTGGCACCCCCATCTACCCAGTCACCCAAACTAGTAACTTGGATGTAAGCCTTGGGAGGCAATGCCATAGTGGCCAGGAGTGTACAACTTTTGCAGTAGATGGGTTCTAAGGTAGGTTGTTGGAGTCTGAAAATTTGGCTCTGATGCTAACAAGTGTGACTTTGAAAATTTTTAAATTTCAGGTTTTTTTCACTGATAAAACGGATGTAACAATCACACCATTTCCTCCGTGTTATTGTGCAGGTCACATAGTATAATCTAAGTGCTTAACACAGTGACAGGAATCTGTTAAGACCCAGCAAAAATTAATTATGGTGATGACTATGATGATTAATAATGATCTTTGACTTTTGCCTCAACCATCCTTTAGGAAAAGTCATGAAATCCTGCACATTCTAAGCACTTTCAGATCTTCACTTTATGTCTATCACTTTACCTCAGGCTCTAATTATTTTTTGCATTACCATTATTGTATGGGCTCCTAACCTGTGTCTTTATTTCTTACTTAACCTACCTCTATATGTCCTTCATGCTGCATCAGAAGCATAAATGCAATTTTGTTTTCCTCTGCTTAAAATTCTATAGTAGTTTGCCTAGTGCTTATAAATCCCAAACTCCTTTTTATGTTATAGCAAGTCTTGCATGATATAGACCCTGGATATTTATCTAACCCCATCTTTGGCCTCCTGCCACTCACACTCTTGATTCCCCATTTATGCAAAATATGAATGAGAAGGAACCAAAGTCATTTCACTTCTTTATGCCTATACTTGTACCCTTACATACGCCTGAACTGTCCTGCCATTCTATCAAACTTTCAAACTCCTACACACTGAATTCCTATGAAATACCTCCATCTCTACTTTCCTACCTTTCCCAATCACTATCACAGCTTACTGTGATAATAACCTTTCAACAACAGCAGTAATAATAATTATATAGCTAGTCTGATCCTCCTGGATGCCAACATCTATCACACCATCCAGCAGAAATCTGAGTGGAAGTATTTGGGAGCCAGTGGAGAATAGTGGTTGATCCAGAGGAAACATGAAGGCATCCAAGCTAGTTAGTTCATTCATTTCCAGAGACTCAGTTTTATAGGAATGGAAAACTCTTTGGTAGCTGGCAAGGTTTGGGTGTGGGAGAAGGAGTCTCCAAATCATTCATTCCCCTGGAAGATTATATAAGCGGATCTTCATTCTTCTCCGATGCTCATTAAAGATACTCTCTCATAGACAATTCAGAGTTATTTAGTATATTAGCTTTTCATTGTTGCCATACAAATTACCATAAATTTACTAACTCAAAATAATATACATTTATTATCTTACATTTAAGTCTGACACAAGTGTCACTGGGCTAAAATTAGGTATCAGCAGGATTGCATTCCTTACTGCTGGCTCTGGGGTGAAATCTGTTTCCTTTATGTTTTCAGGCTGTTGACAAGAGTTCAGTTTCTTGAAGTTGTAGGGTTGGTGTCCAGTTTCTCAGTTAGCCAGCAGCTGAGGGACATCCCTAGCTTCTAGAGGCATCTAACATTCATTTTGAATTGCTCCTACTTATGTTCCCCTCTTGTAATTCTCTGACCACAGTCTTTTAAAGAATGAATATGATTGGATTGGGCCCATCTGGATGTTATATCTGCAAAGTCCCTTGTGCCGTGCCGGTGACATATTCACAGGTTCTTGGGATTTGGACATGGTCCACTTTGGGGGAGGGGGCATTTTTTTGCCCATTCTATGTAGAACCCAATAACTGCTGTCAGGCTGGTCCTTCTGAGATGTGTAGGATAAAAATCTCCCTGGTTCTGGGAAATAGCATATTTCTTGTAAGTTGAGTTCTCTGAATATCTTATTGTGAGGTATCTGAAAGAATGAGAGAGATACTTGCATCCCTATTGTTGCAAGGTCTTGAGAGTGCTTGAGTGAGTTTCTCATGTCCTAGGAAGGGATTTTACTTTCTTAGTATTTAGGACTTTATTTGGCATGTGTTAGTTTGATTTACAAGATACAGGCTTGTGTCTCAACTAGGAATTCTCTGACATTGTCTCTAGTTTTTTATTCTCCTTTCCATTCCAGTCTCTGATTACAGTTCCCATTACCCACTGGACATTGGCATTCTTCTTCATGAAGTGCTCTCCAGCCCTGAAATCTCCAGATCTCTCATTCCAACCTTCCAATCTAACATCATTCCCAACTCCTTTTCTCACCTAGTGGGAATTCATCTTCTCCCTCATCTGGAGACCATGACTCTCAATTCTCATTTCACTCAAATAAATACTTCCTTCCTTGTCACACTTTATTTTCCCCCCTCTTCCTTGAACTGCTCTGTCAGTTGGTCTTCCCAAAATGCCTTGATTCTCAAATCTACAGCTAACTACATCCCATCAAATCTTCACATAAAGTCCTCTGAAGTTTTAGCAAATGCTGTTTCCAGGATCCCTAGAGATCTTCTTTGTCAGAATCAGTGTTCTTTTGTCTAGGAGCAATATCTTTCTTCTCTTCTGCAATTGGCTACTTCCCTCTTGAAACTGTATTCCACTGACCCCATGATTTTTTTTCCCTCTTCCAGTTTTCACACATTTTTAAACTCCTTACCATCTTTCTTGATTTTTTTTTTTTTTTTGGTCTCATAATAAGATCCCCCAAGAGTCAGTTCTATTACTTTTCTTTCTGGAAACCCGCGGAGAGGTCATCACTTAAATAGCACCTCGATGCCTTTGTAACAAAATCATCAAGCACCCATTATCTTCCTAAATAACCACCACATTAAATTGAGGTGGAGAGATTTGGAATCTCCCCTTGAAGGGTACTTTTCCACATTACTGCTGCCTTCTTTAGTTCCTACAGGATCTATCATTAAACAAACACCCTGGATGTTTCCCACTGCAGCTTTGTAGAACCTTGAAGTTAGAATCTAAATATGAATATCTAAGATTGGAAAAGTTGTTTAACTACCAAATATAGTCTTAGTCACCACCAGACATGGCTCATCCTAATGAGAGATTTTACTTTTGGAGAGCACACCTTAAATCCAGTGGCAATTTACATTTCTATCTCATTATGTCTAGGTTAGGTATAATGTCATCCTGATACTCTCATTTGAATGTAAAACAAGTAAAGCATTCCTGCTCTAATAGAGAAGACAAGATAAACAATAGCTATCTTAAAAGAGGAAAGCCTTGCTCACTGAACTGAATAAGTTTTAAGGACTCAGTTCTTTAAGGAAGCCATAGATTTTTTTTTTTCTCTCCTTGCCATGAACATCTACCACTCATATCACAAATCAATATTAATAGAGTAGCATGGTGTTCTTGCCCCGTTTAGACTATGTGAGTCATTACAATCAATCAGATTTGCATTCATAAAAGCCATGGTGACTATAAAAAGTTAATATTTGGGAGAAAAAAGAAGTTAAATCATTCATAAAAGAAATGCATTTTGAGATTATACTTGAGTTTCTGTGAACATAGAAAGGAAAAATATCTAACAAAAGGTTATATCTTAAAAATAAGCTTCTGCTCACATTTATAAATGATCATTTCTCTGCTAAATTTCCCTCTCATTGTATGTAATAACTTTAAATTTTACTTAAAGATGTAAACTGTCAAGACCTTTACTTGTAAGTTATCTTTAAGATGTGTTTTAAGTCCAATATCTTGCCATATTTTAATCAGTTGGAGGATTTTCTTTTTATTGTATTTTTGTACCATTATATTTCAACGTACATTGTTACTTTACATTTTGCTTAAGTCAACATTGGAAGGAGTTTTGCTTTGCAGTTTCTCTTTTAGACATGAGCAGAAAAAGTACTAAGATTTCTTGGTACAGTACCAGCAAGTGCTGTGCTGAAGCTAGCCCAAACTGGCTTATAAGAAGAGCCAATAGCATGCATATCTTTTCAGTTCTGCATATAGAGATGGCACATTGGTGGCTTAAAATGGGCCACGGTTGGGAGTATGCACACAATGGAAATCAGCAAAGGCTATAAATTACAGCTTTACTCCCCAGAAAGCTGGTTTTAAGCATTAACCAGCATACCATTGATATTGGTGTATATATAGCTCTTCTAACAACATAGTTAGCCTCTAGGTCAGAACTGGCCACTTGTTCTGGTTCCTTGTGTTTGTTGTTGTTGTTGTCATGTGTGTCATTGTTGTTTGTTATTTGGTTCAGTTTGTGTTGTTGCTTCTTTTGTTTGTTTTGCAGTTAACTAGGGACTTCCTTATTTCTGCCGTAAAACTGTCACCATGAACTGTGAATCCTTTTTTAGTAGTAGGGTTGCATAGTCCTTTCAGAAGGCACCAACTGCAAGTAGTCACTGTAATAAACATACTGTCAGCCAAACAATCAATACACTATCAGAGAGACCCAAGGACACTGAACATACTGAACCTAAAGGAAAAATAAAATTGTCCTGTGGGTCATTCAAATAGAGCTTTAAGAGAACATTAAAAGTGATTGCAGCAATAAAAATCAAGTTTGATCAGCAGAGAAGTCAGTTGTTTCCCAAAATGATAGAATTATTTGAAAAGGGTAACTGTTAAAGTAATTAAGCATAGAGAATGATGAAACATACGCATCTTTGAAATTTTTAGCAAAATAATATTGCCAAGAAGCCAATTCCATTTCTGCTACTTTTCCTTCAGTGCCTCTGTTTCAATCTCCATCAAACTGTGGGTTTTGATTAGTTTAGCAGAAGTAGAAAGCTGTAGAGGCTTGGGGGTACATAAGCTTAAGTAATCTAAAGGATAGTCTCAAGTAATAAAAATTTTGCTAAACTTGATACAAAAGTCAGAATAGAGTCTGCATTTATTTATTTTTTAATTTTTTTAAAAGATTTTATTTATTTATTTGACAGAGACCACAAGTAGGCAGAGAGGCAGGCAGAGAGAGAGAGGAGAAAGCAGGCTCCCCGCTGAGCAGAGAGCCCGAAGCGAGGCTCTATCCCAGGACCCCAGGATCGTGACCCGAGCAGAAGGCAGAGGCTTTAACCCACTGAGCCACCCAGGCGCCCCTAGAGTCTGCATTTATGATTCTTGCAATTGATATGAGCACATTGAAGGTTTTCAAACTGATTGGTTAAAAAAATTTCACAGTGATGTGTATCAATCGGTAGGATAATTTAATGTTTTCCCAGAAACATTTTGAATAAGCCTAAAGTATATTTCTTTTCTGAAACTCTTTAATTGGGAACATGAGTGAACTTTGACCACAACTAAGCAATTCCTAGTCCAACTAGACTGGCTAGGTGAAACCAGGGCCTGACAAACTATGCCTGTTATGCCAAACCTGGCTTACCATATGATTTATAGGGCCCCAGAGTGAAGTATGACTTTTTACGTTTTTAAATGAAAAAAATCAAAAGAAGAGTATTTTGTGACATGTGAAAACTATATGAAATTTGACTTTCCATAAAGTCTTACTGGAACATTGCCATAACCATTCTTTTATGTGTCCTTATGACTGCTTCCAGTCCATAATGGCAAAGTCTAGTAGTTGTAACAGACATTATATGGCCAGTAAAGCTTAAAATATTTACCAAATGTCCCTTACCGGAAGTTTGCTTGAGCAAACTTAAATTATACTTGTTTTTTATTTGGTCTTTGCTTCCATTCCTTTGACTTGAGTCAAATTAACAAGATCAACAATTTTCTTAAGGATATCAAGGAGCTATGCAAATTATTTATGAAACATAAACAAGGAAATAAAATGATGTGTATGCAGTCCACTGAGGTCATAACAGATCTTGTGGTCAGATTTTCCATTTCCTCTCAACTGTCTCCAGCCAGAGGCTCTTTTTTTTTTTTTTTTTTTAAGACTTTATTTATTTATTTATTTGACAGACAGAAATCACAAGTAGACGGAGAGGCAACCAGCCAGAGGCTCTTAAGCAGCTGGTGGATCTTCTCCTCATGTTCCCTCCTCACCAAAGCACAGAAGATAAAAGGGCAAAGCTTTTTAGAAGTATTTTTAAGAGGTCAGTAAAAATAATGCTCAAGGCAGAGATAATAAAGAAGAGACCTTGTATTATATTGTATTTTATTTTCGGAATAAGCATTAATTTGTCAAACATATACTTTTAAAACATACCCAAGTTTTATAAATTCAATTTTTGGCATTACTTCATTTTTTTAATACCAATAGCCTCAGATGATTTAAATCATCAGGGCCTTCTCAGAGACTGGCCATAGCTTTGAGTGCATCTGCTACAGTGTAGATGTGAATATACCCCAATGTCATTTGTCCTGCTTATATGCAAACGCAGGTAACCAACCAGAAGAAGAGAACTAATTATCTCCAGATTAAGGCTAGCCAAATATAGACAAAAATGGATTTTGAAAAATCATGAACTTCTCCCCATGAATCCCTTTTTATTACTTCCTTATATTACTAAATATGGCTTTTGAATAATTCTATCTCCATCTCTGTTCCGTGTAGGTTTTCATAACTATGGGAACAAGAAGAGAGGCAATCTAACTCCTCATTTTTAAGAGGCAAGATTTACTTAGGATTACCTATCCAAATCTCAAACTGTCTTGAGATCTTCAGAGTTTCAAGGGAAACAGATATGCAAAGTACAAAGAATCGGGGATGGAATTGACACTGAGACAGGGCAACATTCATTTTGACCAAGAAAGTAATCCTAATATATCAGTAAAACAATTCAGGTTTAATTATCATTTGCTTAGCATTTTATCCTGTTAGAAGAGCATGTGATATATCCCCCATATTGTGGCAGAGACAAGTAGGTAGTTATGAAGTGACTATTTGAAGGTCACAAAAGCAATAACTAACATAAGCCCTGTTTTAAGACTGTCTTCTGACTCCAAATTCATATCTTTTGCAACTGCTTTTCAATTCTATGGTGCAGAGTTCCAGAAAAGCCCCTTAGGAATTCTTAGGACTTTTGACATCTGATTTAAAAATAGTCAGTTGGGGAGCCTGGGTGGCTCAGTGGGTTAAGCCTCTGTCTTCAGTTCAGGTCATGATCTCAGGGTCCTGGGATGGATGGAGCCCTGCAATGGGCTCTCTGCTCAGAGAGGAGCCTGCTTCCCTTCCTCTCGCTTTGCCTGCCTCTCTGCCTACTTGTGATCTCTCTGTCTGTCAAATAAATAAATAATAAAATTTAAAAAATCTTTTAAAAATAGTCAGTTAATGTCATTTGGCCTATCAGAATCTAGAATATAGATTTACTTCTCCTGGCTTCCCAGGAAACCCTTCTCCAGGGTTTAGCATGACACTGAGACTGAGAATGCATTAGGAATTCACATGTGAAGGCTCTCTTTAAGATGTATATGTACTCTGTGTGGCTTGCAGTGTTATGTGGAGTGGGGAAGGGAGAAGAACAGTTAATACAGAGACTCCCTTCTGAAATCAATAGCCAAAATAGAAATGGAAACAAAATATTTGGAAGCCAGTATGATATTTCTGTTGTTGTTTGTGCGAATTTTTAAAAAGAATGTGTTTTCTTTCTGTGGCATTTCTTGCTGTTGCATATTAGATTTGAATAATGTAAAATTACATTTAAATCTGTTTGCAGTCTCATTTTACAGTTTATTCTATTGGTGAGCTGCCCCCTGAAGAATATTTCTTATTTTGCTTCTTCAAGATTAGCATATTCTGTATATAAAATTTACGTAAATGAGATCCTTATTTCTAAGATTCCCTACAAAATAATAAAGAATTCTATTCTGCAAAACTGAGGTATGAAAGAGTGGAAGCGCTCTTCATGGCACTCAAGACATTTTGAATTGAGCGTTTCATTTTGCAAACTCTATTGGGAAATGATCTGAATTTACACAGAGGGCTTAATTTCTTTTTGTAGACGAGGCCTGAAAATGCTATAGAATTTTATTGATTTACTTTGAGAATCACTGCACTGTCCTTCAAGAAATCCGAGCCGAATGGGAAGGACGTACTACAGTTGCTGTGTCAGAGATAGAGCCATTTGTCTCACAACATTACACAGTATATATTGAAACTTCAGATGTATTTTGCTTGTCTAAAATACAACTTTTATACTTAAGTCATTTTAATGACAAGCTAAAATAAAAACTAATGATCAGATCTTCTGGTGTAGATTTTATTATGGCAAGTTTGCACTTTGCTTGGCATCTGAAATTTGATTCCTTAGTCAGATAGCCCTTGACTAAAGATTATCTGATTTTCCTAAATCAGTGTTTATGCTTTTTGAAGAAAACTTCCTGTGCTTCCCATTCAGCCATATCCCATACTTTCAACTTCTTATAGCTTGGAGACTATTTTCTTTAAGTTTTTCCAAGTCTCATAGTTTTCCTCTTCCTCTTGTTTGGGACCCATGACAGTTGGTTGAGGGATCTCAGCTTCTGTCTGTGGGGTTAACCTTCCCATAGGGATGGACATACGACTTGCCCATATCTTCACCTCTCTCTTGCATGGGTGAGGATTTTAGGGTTGACATAGAAATAAGTAGTTGACCCTTGGCATGAAAAATGTGATTTTTAGAGAGTTTGTATGAGGCTAAGAAAAATATGACATTTCAAATTTACAGGTCAGCTTGATTCCTAGGAATTATTTGCATTTGGACTTGCTTTTCAAAAGGTGGAAAATTTTAAGATTATATTTGTTCTTATCTATGACCTTTCAGTAACCAGTGGCTACTCAAACTAGTGTTTAAGCTGGGAAGCCTCTGGCAGCTATATTTTCCTATTTGATCATCGGATATTTTAACAGAATAGGTTACTTTACTCTTTGTGTTTGCTTTGGTCGTTTCCATTGAGGTGAGCATCAAGTAGGCAAGGAATGGTGCCTTCTGGCTTGTTTTTAGGTCAGTTGAGAACTTGATCTTAGTTGTATTCAGTTATAATTATTCTGTGAACCCACAACACCAAGTCTAGAAATGATATCAGGAGCAGCTGTGTAACAAATGTGTGTTTTGTGTCTGCTGTGTGCCAGGCACTCTTCTGGCATGGGAAATAAATCTCCGTACTGTGGGGAAGGACTTTCATAGGGTAAGACAGATAAATGCAAATAAAATACTGTGGCTAGTGCTATAATAGATATACTATAGGAACTCTAGGGTTTGTCCCGTAACTTTGTTTTAGTAGATCAGGACATTCTATGCAGAGTAAACGTCCTGCATAAAGGTCTAGACAAGTTTAGCGTGGAGAAGGGACTTGTGAAGGAAACAGTGGCCAGGTCAGGAAGGGCATTGCATGTTCTATTGGGGAGTTATCCTGGGGACTGGGGGTTGGGGGGTGCCACTGATGGGCTTTTAGGAGGACTATGGCCTTATCATATCAGATCTGCAACAATCAGGGAGATTGGTGATTTGATGTAAGGAAAACAGATTGCTATGGAGAGAAGAGGATGGTTAGGAGAGAGAACAGACCAGAATCGGCTTGGCTACTGATAGAATGAGAGATGTGAAGGAATCGGAGGAGTTACGATTTTGTTTTGGGGGAGAGCATACAAGCAGGGGTAATGGCAGGCAGAGGGAGAAGCAAGCCCCCCCACCACCACCCCGAGTAAGGAGCCTGATGTGGGACTCGATCTAAGGACCCTGGAATCATTACCCAAGCTGAAGGCAGGTTCTTAACCGACTGAGCCACCCAGGCATCCTGGAGGAGTCAAGGTTAATTTTGGCCTGGGTAGATAAGAAATTTTACCTTAGGAATGTGTGCTCTTCTGTTAAAAAAATCTTCTGCATGATAAAGATGATTTAATCTTTGTATTTTGACTATTTAAAAAATATATATATATAAATATTTATATAAAATATAAACTAGTTTCTTTAAATTCTTTAACAAGGAAAGCTCTCTACTACTTCATTTTCATATTTCCTTGCTAGAAGGGACAGATGGTAGGTGCAGATTGGGAAGAGGTGATTAAAAAGTGAGAATTATCTATTGGTGAGGCCAAGCCTGCCTCATCAAGGCAGCCGTAGTCAAGGTTAAGGATCTGAAAGAGAAGATAGGAAGGACCCTGTACCTGTGGGTATATACCTTCTGAAACAATGAAGCGGCTGCTGAAAGCTGGGACAGTTTGTCTTCTATTTTAAAGTCTCAAATGAGAGTCAGTGTCAGTCTCAGCCAAATTCCTTGAAATACTGTCATATATTTCAGGGAGCTGTAAGGAGATCTTTTATTACATCCTTTCAAATCCTGATGTGCCCTCTAGAAGTTGGCTTTAAAATACTTGTAGTCTTTTTTCTTTCCCCCAGCGCAGACTCAGAAGGCTTTTTTTTTTTTTTTCATTTTCAAGTATCTACAAAGTTTACTTTTGAAGTAGAAATTTGCTTTTCCAGGAAATACTGAAGGTCTTCTATATGACAGCAAATTTGAACTTTAAGAACTTTGTAATATATTCAACTTACGTGACTTTATGCTGCTAGTTTTATTTTTTGGAAAGTCAAACTATCAGAGGTTTTTAGTCTGCATATAAATTCTTGTGGGTTCCTTCAGGAGCCACCCGTTATTAGTTATTGCATGGTCTTTTTAAGTAAAAGAGGTATGCTGTGAAAATTGCCACCTCATTTTTTTTCTGTCTCCTTTTCTTCATATCTCTCCCTTTCTTCTATTCATTTTCAGCCCAATGAACACTTATTCTTGGGCTAATACACATAAGGCATTGTTTTACCCTGGAAACTTGAAGAGAATAAGAAAGCTATTCCTATTACCACATTAGAAGAATCTCTTACCCGCTTCTCTCTGTTTAACTTTCACCTTTTTTATTTAGCATCTTGATTTTTTTTCCTGTCTTTGTTTTCTCATAAATGCACTATTGTTTATATATGAGTGGAAGGCATTTTTTTTTCACTTCGTTTTCAAGTAGGCAAGCACAAATGCGTGACATGTGGGTTCACCCAAGCTTCTCCTCTTCAACATGGCAGCTGGAGGTAGACGTGGATGGCAAACCTTGTCGTTTCTTCTTCTAGATCACTTCTCCTTCTGGGAGGGAATGCCTTGGATGAGCTCTGACCATGTAAAGACATATTTGCATTTGTGGTCTGCTTGATAATTAACAAAGTGATCATGATAACATTTGACAGAAATATGCCAACAGACGCAGAACAAGACTGAGCTGTGGACAGGTAGGTAAAGGATAAGCTTACTAACCCAGACTGCCCAAAGCCGGAGACACCAGTGTGTTCCCAGTGAGAAGGCCAAGCTACCCTGGTTTTCTAGGCCCCATAAAGACCCTGATACTACTACTTCTGCCATTTTCTTGAGATGATGATCCTGTAAGAACTTTGGGAAAGCTCAGCTTTCCAACTTCATGGGGTTTTGAACCCCCTTGGCTCCTCCTCGCAATAAAGGCAAGTTCTGGCTACTGCCCGCAGCAAGTGATTGGTAACAATCCCAGAATCTCCCTTTTTACTTCCCCAAGCTTTCTTTCCTCCGTGAACCATCTCTACTGTGATTTAGTCTCAGATCTGCTGAGGTCTATTCCTACAAGTTTCAAATTCTGTGATTTTATTTACGGACGAGGAGCACTGCATATTCCTTGGTTATTTTTTCATGCCTATTTTGTACAGTTTGAATTTGCAACGTCAGCCCAATTGTTAAAACTACTCTAAAGCAAGGAGAGCCAAAGATTTCATGCTAACTTCCAACCCCAGTGTGTACTGCTTGTATAGAGCAATGTTAAGTTACGTTAAGAAGAATTCCAAAGCTTCACGCTGAGTGAGAGTGAGCTCTGGTCGATCAGGGATGTATTCCACAGGCAAGGGAGGGGAATAATGGCATGTGTTCCTGACATTTTCCATCCCTGGCCTAGCACTATCCTAAATCTTAAGTAGAGAGGAAGACATACCTCTCCTGTGGCCCTCACAGGAGCATACATTGGCCTGTTGGATGCTGGCTGTGAGTTATAGTACTAGGTCTGCCAGTGAAGATGGATGTGATACGAAATACATCACTTGGGGCATTTCAAGCAAGCACAGAAATGTCTGGTAAAAATAACAAAAGACATGGATCCAGCAGCACTTTCTCTAGCAGATTTGCCTCTATGACTGCAAGGAAGCCCCAGTGCACAGCCTTTCCTTGCAGCAAAATGATGTCACCGACATGGTCGGATTTGCGGGGTTCTGAGAACTCTTGCCCTAACAAAAATAAAAATTTATTCCATCAATTTTTGAGTGGTATTACTAGGAATGTATCCCTGAGGTACACCGAGGAAACTGAACTCTACTATGTAAATAGATTGTAGAATTAAAGAACACTTGAAGTGAGAAGGGATGCTAGGGACATTGATTTCACTGTTGTTGTTTTCTGTTGAGGAGGCAGAGGCACCCTGACCAGTTGAGTCTCTTTAATTTCAAGGGGAAAGAAAACTAATATTTATCCTCTCGTTATTCCCAACTGTGTTCTGGATTAGGACACTTAAACATAGAGCGTTTGAGTCATGTGGTTAAGAGCACACAGCTAGGTTCATAGCACAGTCAGAATTTGAATCCAAGTTGGTCTGGCCCTTAGACTATTCACTCTTTGCACAAGCTCATTCTGCTCTCCATTTTATTAAGATTTTTACTATCTACTCACTCCACTATCCAATTCACCTATGTGTATCTTACTCTACTGAAGTCTGATTTCTACTTTTAAGGAGACGATAAACTAATTTATGTCTGATGTTAATACTTAGTAAGACTCAATGCTTTATAACACTTATCGTGAACCTACTTTGTGTTAGTCCCTAGAGATATAAAAGAGATATCACCACTGTCCTGAAAAGTTCCCAAATATTACTGCACTGCCATCCGTCTAGACAACCCATCACTTTTTGTGAACAGGTTTGTGATAAATTATAGCTGTATTTTCCATCATTCCCAACCTTGAGCCACTGTGTTTTCTGGGCTATTTTGGATCTACTTCCTCTGTCACACTATACTTCTTTCCTTTCTTTCTCTTCTCTTTATGAAATATTAAGAACGTCCACCTTATGAAGGCTCTCTCTGATTAATTAATAATTGCTTGAAAAAGTCTTTGGAAACCTGAAATAAAAAACAAACGGTAAACTATTTTCTCCTATAGCTTTTGGCATTTTTTCCCTCCCTAGGACACTTGAAGGTCTTTTCCATTGTCTGGGCCTAGTTATCATTAAAACCCAAAGAAGTGTAATTGGTGGCATGAATGATCTACTTATAATCGCACTTGGTCAGGATCAGCAGGCAGGAAAGATTCAAAACCCAGAAGCCCAGAGCTGTGCTTCGTTATAAAGAAATGCCACCACCAGCATTTCTCCCATCACTTTCTGAGAGGATATTTGAGTGGAAAGGTTTTGTTGTTGTTGTTGCTCTTTTGGTTTTTTGTTTGTTTGTTTGTTTCCAGCAAGTCCTTGTTATTCGCACTGAAACATAATGTCAGGGGATACCCTCTGACTTTGAGGCACCATTTGAAATATGCACCGTCCCTTCCAGTTGCTGAGAACATTTACGGTATTTCTGGCATCCAGATTCCACAGAGGATTTCTTAAGCACCAGGGACAAACACTCTTCTTTCCCACGTCCCTACATTTCTGTCTTCAAGCTGAGTTGTTTTTTCTCTTCTTATCCCATATAAAGAGTTGAGAGTGACAGTAAAAGAGTTTCTGAGAGAAGGTGTAACTTAACAGTTGCTTCAATTATTTTTCACCTTTCCACCTCCTAGAGAGCCAAAAAGTGAAAACAGCGAGCATGATACATATTGATAAATATATGTTAAAGCTATTAAGATAAGGAAATAAGGGGATATTTATATCTACTAAATGTGGGGGCATTAAATGTTGATACCCAGACAGATTTGCAGTGAAAACATCACACTCTGGTACTTGTTCTCAGTTCAGGGCTGTCCATTAGACCCCAGCGGGCAGTTTTTGTGACTTACGAATGCGACCTCCACTCCCAACCCTGAGGCCTGGAGCAAAACAGGCTTTTTGAAAGTCATTTTCATAATATTTAAAGGACTCAAAAAAAATGTTTGCATTTCCAAACCTCATAATCTCACTTATGGTAAATTGTACTACAGAAATAATTCAAAATAAAGGGAAAGCTACATGAGAAGAGTTCACAGTTATTTATTATGCATAAAAATTTAAGCAACCTAAATATTTAATGGATGATAGTAATTTCTGTCCCCATCACCACCCACCCACCAATATAACACCCCCTGCCCGTGTTGGGTTTGAAAGCCATCTAATGCAGAGCTGGCTCTGGAACCAGGCCGAATGCAGCCTGCTGGCATCAGATTATCTGTGACTCTAGTGGCTCTGGCAAAGTCAGGGACAATTGGTATTGATGTCATTACTGAAATTACATTTAAAAAAAAAATAGGCATTGCTTATAAATGACCAGAAGGAAATAGAGGAAAAATAGAAAGGATTTGGTTTGTAGGAATAGCAAAATTGTGTAATAATTATTTTTCTTTCATTTTTAATTCTGTTAACATAATTTCAATGTCTGTACAAACATTTTTAATGGAAACTATTGGTAGGCTAAAGAGATATTTTTAGCTTTATTAATTAATCTAGATTAAAATGTAATAACATCAAGTGGCCAGAGTCAAGTAGCTTAAACCCAGTGCCTTAAGAATCACCATTTGTTTCAACCATCACAGAGTATCTCTTCCTACCAGTGGGACAGGAAAATGGATCATTCTTCCATTACTGGCACACATTTGGATTAAGACATTGTCTCCCAGGATTAATATTATTCATTTTCAGGAAATGACTAGCATACGCATTTAATTATATTAGCTAGTTACTAAGTCAGGAAGTCCTTATGGAATGATTCAAGGCAAGAAAGATTTGATGGAGGGGAATAGAAGAGGCTTCCTTAAAATACAGTAAAAGCCCAGACTTTGGGGGTGGCTCAGTCGGTTAAGGGCTCTGCCTTTGTCTGGAGTCAAGATGTCAGGGTCCTGGGACCTGCTCTGGGCTCTCTGCTCAGCTGGGAGCCTGCTTCCCCTCCTCTCTCTCTGCTTGCCTCTCTGCCTACTAGCGATCTCTGTCAAATGAATAAATAAAATATTTTTTTAAAAAAGAAAAAAAAGCCCAGACTTTGGCATCTGACTCCTGCAAAGAAAAGCTTTGCAAACTTTAATTTAACCCAGGGCTTGACTAGTTAACAGGGCTAACAGGCTATTAGTCTTCTGTTCCCTTCCAGATACTTCCGTTGATAAATTGCTCCCAGGGGCCTGCACTGCAGATCGCCCTTTATCATAGGACTTGCCCAAGCAAGGTATTGCATGCTTTGGAACGTTCCCTCAACAAACTTGAATTCAAAAGGGATTGTGTGTGTGTGACTTGTATTTTGTGCCAGGTATAGTCCCTGACATCCTAGACTTTATTATCTCACATCAAGACTCAATTGTTCCATCTCCACTATCAAGCAATCAGTTCCCTTGAAGACGCTAATTATTCCTAATGGATGATATTGTTGTCTCATCTATCAGGTCAATGGGTGGATGAGAGATGAATTAGCCTTAAGCCCAAACGCCATCGTAGTCTTGATCCAGACACTTGAGACCACCGGTTTTGATGTTCTGTATTTTTCTTCTTTTCCTTCCTGATTATTGGTAAAGGCTCCAGTGGATGAAGTACTTCTGAAATATTGGAATGTGCATGAATCATCCAGGATCCTGCTAAAATGCAGATTCTGATTCAATAGAGCAGGGGTGGTGTCCGATTCTGCAGTTCTAACAGGTCCTTGGATGATACAGGTTGTGTTGCTTATCCATGGAATAAACATGCCTGGAAAAGGGTGGACCAGGGAATGCACACACCCTGATGGCCGTCCGAGGAGAAATGTAGTCTTTTCCTACAACAATATGAACCCCAGCCTTCATCCCCCACCTCCAGTAATTCAAGCAGTAATCCAAGCTTAACATTTGAAATTTGCTACTGTTCTACTCTGCTCTACAGAGATTTTCTTTTTTCTTTGTTCTTTTCTTAGCTCATATAGAAAAAATTATGGGAATAATAATGCAGAATTTTCCTTAAATCACTTGTGTTCTTTAATATCCTTTTATCTAGGTTCTCTATGCGGTATGCAGCTTTACATACAAACTAAGTATGAATATATTATACATATATATATATTTCACAGGATTTAAAGTTTTAAAATTACTGAATTTTTATAAATAATATAATGCTTTCAGCTAATGTGTCTATTATGTAACTACTTAGGTGCTTGCTTAGAAAAAAGAGACACAATTATTTTGGTAAGATGTAGCGTAAAGAATCTATATTTGGAGTCAGATACTCGATTTTAAGTTTGGGCCATTTTAATTTCATTATAACTTTGGCAATGTTCTTATCTTCTCCAAGTGTTCTCCATCATATGTAAAATGGGCATGATAACAATGTGAGAAGGTGTTGAAGATGAAAAGAGAAAATTTATGTAAAACACCTTGTAAACTGAAAGTGTTTTACATAGTTGCTAAATGTTAATGATTATTAAGTTTTCATATACCTTCTTTGGAATCTCTGTATGTTTTGTTACATTTCACATGCTAATATCAATGAATTATATTAAATTTAAGTAAAGAAATAAAGTAAAGAAAAAAAAGCCACCTCCTAAACTCAGTTGTACCTCTTGAAAGAAAAGAAACTGTTATGATATTGACACAGAATTTATTAAGGAAGTAATCCTCTAAACAATAAAAATGCGCTAATTTTTGAAAAATAATTATATAAGCTATTACAAGCTCCAGTGCTTTTATAGCTAACATTTTTTTCCTCTAGTTTTGCTAAATCTAGTAGTTTATCTCGATTATTAAGTGACACTAATACATAAGTATCTAAGAGGTGAAATAAATCCCTATTAACCTTGCGTAGAAGGGTTTCTGAAACAATGATCAAACTTTTTAAGAATGCAAAAATACTCCTTAAATATGATAATCATTCAGAAATAGTGACACATGTATCTGTTGAGTGAAAAATATTAATTTCCCTTTACTCTCCCCCAATATATGTAAATGTTAGCAAGCCTGCTGAAAAGATTGAGTTAGAGATTAGCTCAAAATTGTCAAGGAGAATATCGAAACGGCACCTTCTAGGGCATGTAGGCAAACCAAATACTTAGTGGCGACAGGCTAATTTATCATAGTGCAGTTGCCATGGCAACAACAGTTCTTGGTGCCATGTGACCTAAAGCAGTGTCTGTTGACTGGCTCTAACTGACTGTCAGTTCAGCAAAGGTTCCACTGTTCCCAGTGAAAGGGAAGAGAGAGCATTGATACTTGTTGAAAAGGCATAATAATAATAGTGTATCTCAAACCATGAAAGCATCCCTTTGTCTCCTTGACATTTATTTTTATTCTGGTTAAAGGGACCCCTCTAATTTTTGTTACACAAAGGCCCCTTATTTAGTCACAGATTAAATATGTGTTTCCCTGTTTACTAAGAATTCCATCTATGCCAATAGAGTTACAAACAAATATTTAAAATCTTCTATGGTAATATATTATTTACAGTGTGCTAAATTTTGAACAGCATCTTTTCCAGTATTTTTCATAAAATCATAAGAAATCTGTTGTGTGTGGTAATAACTAAATTTCCCTGCATATAATTTCCTCAGATATAAAAAAACAGAGCCTGACAGTGCTTCCCTCTGATCTGAAAGAGCATGAGATCTTTGGGAGAGGTAGACAATAGGTGTGCACATAATTTTTCTCATCTCTTTGTCACTGTTATTTTCATTGATGGGTAAGTAACAAGGCCCACAGAGATAGTCACACTCTTTGATTCAACAGTTCCACTCTTGGGATTTTATCTTGGGGAAATTCCACTAAATAAAGAGTTCTAGACCTGTGGGAGAAAGAATGAGATTTGGAGTCAGATAGATATGAATTTCAAATCCTGGTTCTGCCACAGGCTCACTGAATGCCCTTGGGGAAGTATTTTACCTCGAGGAGACTCAAATGCCTTCATTTGTAAAACAGACTTGAGAGTATCCACCCTGAACAGTGATTGGGGGCCTTATAAATCATATGTGTTAAGTGTCTGGTCTATGCCTCGTGTATATATCAGAGCTCTCGGCATGTGCTACTTCTCAGTGCGGCAGCATCTATTAAACAAAACCTCAGAAACAATCCATAGGCCCCAGTTAGAAATAGGAGCTAGTAAATTCTGTGTTCCTAAATTAGGTCTATCAACAGAGTAGTATTGCGAATAGCAGGGGTGTAGAATTATGGGCTGCATAATACACTATCATTATACAAAGTGTCCATGTATGAAGAAGGTAATTTGCCAAATGAAAATAGTATAGGTTGTATGGTCATTGGTGATTCCTGTATTAATATAGAGCACCTCCTTTAAGGCACATTACTATCTTTTCAATTAAAAAAGATAATGAAAGCAAAGAACGGAGAGGTTGGAATTGTGTGGTGAGCCCCTTCCAGAATCTACAGCAACTAGGAGACATCCTTAAGTCCCTCTTTCTCCCTCACTTAGGAAGACTCATTCACCCAAGCTATGGGAGACACTAAAATGTTCTTCTGCTAACACTTCTGAACATTTCCTTTATGTCCCCAGAGCAGTGCTGCTTCAAGTGAGAAACAGAAAAGAATTTGTAAGAAAGAATCCATGTGTGAAGGAATTCCAGTTTATGTACCAAGGAGACAGAATAAGTGGAAGAGGAGTGGAAGAGTGAGAGCAATTTGCAAGGTTGCTTAGAAGGTGTGGTTTGCATTTGGAATGCGTTTTCTTTCGAATTTCAGATTTAGACCTTAGATACCCTGGCATATGGGAAGAACAGCTGTACGGTCATGTTCTCGTGTTTTCCACAGGACTAAAAAGTTCATTATAGCCTCAAACTAATGATCACAGGAATGAAGAGACACATGATTTTCTAGCTGAGCTTTTTTTAAGTAGCAGTAGAGCAGTTCACTGAGTGCCAGGTTCAGTGCTGACAGCCCAGGAAGGAGTGAGGAAGACAGATAAGGAGGCATTGACAGAGGCAGCTGGGTAAGTTTCACAGTGAATGCTGACACGTTCTCCTCTCTCAACATTCTAGCTAAACTGGCCAGAGTCCAGGTACTATTATCTACTCTGGCAAGGACAGGCCACATTTCACTTCATGCAAAAAGTATGTCAAGCAGAAGAAGTCAGTAATAGCCAAAGAAAAGTGCTTGATGCTTTTTTTTTTTTTTTTTTTTTTTTACAGAATCTGATCATGACTGCTCTGCTTTAACCATGAGGTGATTCTTAATTTACATGAGGAGTGTCAGTTAATTTGTTGTTGTTGTTGCTCTTTTAATACAGAAGAATATACATTTTGAAAGATTGAAAGTATAGACTGAAACCCTCTCCTGGTGGTTTTAGTGAAAATTCTGTCTCATTCATTGTTGGGGTCCTCTCCCTGGACCAGCTACACACCACACTCCAGTGGACTTACGGGATATAATCAAAATAAGAACCCAGTATTAGACCTCAGTCAAGTATGGCTGCCACTAGCATTCTCAATGACAAGCCAAAAGGGTCTCTTGAAATTTGGCAGCTTTGTACTTCTTTATGGTCATAAATGGACTATATCTTTGGGCTGTGGTTTTACCTCCCTAGTTTACCCAAAGATTCATCTCTGAGATCTCATTGCTTTCTGACATATAACTAAATTCCGATTGCAAGGCTAGCCCCAGACTTCTCCCCTTCCCCAAAACCCTGGGCAAATTACTTTCAAGTCCGAAGGAACCTCTGCTCACTTCAATCTTTCCCATTCCCTTTGCCTCTTCTTCAAAATGTTTAGGCTTTTGCAAAACAGAAGCTAGTGATGCTTCTAGGCTCTGCCTAATTTGTGGGCAACTTTATATATCCCCAGAGGACAATGGAGGCAACTAGAATAGAGAAAAGGAAAAGAAAATACAGAGAGAGGATGGGGGAGAGAAAGAGAAAGTGATCTCTTTCTCTCTCTCTCTCTCTCTACCTACCTATAGAGAGAGAGAGTATTATCCATTAAGGTGCACATGTTCATGGTCCAAGGCAAAATAATTGATGAAATTATTAATAGAGTAAAGAAGTTGTGTGTGTGTGTGTGTGTGTGTGTGAGTGTGCGTGCATGTGTGGTTGTTACTGAAATGTGAAAATGAAAGCATGGAGGCGTAGAGTCATTGAGACAGGGAAGACTGAAGCAAACCTAAATTGATAACTGCAAGCTCACCAGGTTGAGTGGAGTAACGATCCTGATACAGGTCCTGAGCACTTGTATGCTAGGTCAGCTCTAGAGATCACTGTTTTAAACATCAATAACTATTTCAAGATTATTTGTTTTGACTTTGTTTTAGGTAAAAAGAATGCCGTATCTTGTTTATGATGATGTTCATTAGATGATGTGCCTGTATTTGGATGTGGCATGAAATTTTTATTTTGAGTGACATATAATCTTTGTGCATTTTTAAAAAGATTATTTATTTATTTATTTATTTGAGAGACAGAGATCACACGTAGGCAGAGAAGCAGGCAGAGAGAGAGGAGGAAGCAGGCTCCCTGCTGAGCAGAAAGCCCAATGTGGGGCTCGATGCGGGGTTCCATCCCAGGACTCTGGGATCATGACCTGAGCTGAAGGCAGATGTCTTAACCCACTGAGCCACCCAGGCGCCCCTCTTTGTGCATTTTAATTGATGAAATTATTAATAGCATTAATTGTAACGTTTAAAATCATTTACTCCTTCAATTTGACCCTTTAGATTAGCTGGTTTGGGAAGCTTATTAACAGGGCCAAATCATAGGCATGAATGTCTTGGGACCTGGCTAACTTGACTCCATTCCTTGATTATAGATTGTACTTCTAACCCCAACCTGCCAGTTTTTAAATGCATTTTTCTGGTCTCAAGGGGTATTTTGTAAGAGTATGTGAACAAATCAATGAAAATTGATTTCCTATTGGAAAAAAACCTCAGATATCATGACCTACATCTCCTGAGTAGCCAGCAACTTTGCCTATGGAAGACATAATTAATTCATTCATTTTCAAGTGTAGCTGTCTACATGGATATCAAGATTAAACAAATTTACATTAAAAACATTGTTTACTTTTGACAGATCTGTAGACTGAAGTCTACATCTACATCTACATCATTGCTCTTGAGTGATATCCAATTAAGCCTTCAACATTTTCCAAGAGCTTTCAAGAAAAAAAAAGTAATATGTATATATTCTCCTGCTAATGACCCTTTATTCTACAGTTAACAGGGTAACTTCTAGAATTATTTTCACCATTGATAATACAGTCTATATAAAGTAATAAAGTAAAGCAGGCCTATTTTTTCTGTTAAACGATGCAGATACTAGTGTGAATTGGAATAGATGTGTCAGAAATAGCAATGGGGAACTGCAGTGCATGCAACTTGTTGTCTGGTGCTCCTTTATCCTGGCCTTGACTAACCTTTTATTTATTTATTTTTCAAGAAATAATGCTTGTGTTTTGTCTTATTTTACTTCTGACATCCATGTAGATTTATTTTCCCCAGATTAATGCTCATATTGGAAACCTGCTCCCATCTTTCTTATTTTTTTGCTGACTTCTTTTTTGGATTGTAATGTCATTTGAGGCTGAATCAAGATTGTGTGGGAAAGGCAACAGAGTTTAAAATGTGGATGTTACGAGCCTGTTTTTAACTTTTCTGAGCCTGTTAAGAATAAGATCAGATAAGCACATTGTATAAACTAATGCTGTGTTAACACGTAGTAAAAGTAAATATGATTCACCTGTTGTGATCATTTATTTTGATCATTAGACATTGAGGGGTATGCATCCAATTGCCTTTCAGGTACCTCACTGTGACTGACTTTAATGAACAAACTACTGAGAACTGTAATGACACCTGACAGCTATGTCCTTTCATGTTGTGGCACGCCATAAAGCAGTAAATAAGTACAGTTAAGATTCCATATGGCATTCATTAAAAAGATTATAAATCCCATACTTTGGAAGATATTAACATTGTATTGAAGATATTATGTCTGTTGTATGATGGAACTCCAAATCCAGGTGGTGAAATGCACCTGTGACATCCTAGAAATATTCTGTCCATCAATGAGTCATTCACCTGTTGATCACCGCAAGTAAAGAGACCTTGGGAACAAAGAAATAATAAGCTCTAGTTTGAAGAAGTACATAGAGAAGGCATGTAATTACAATGCAGTCTAATTGCAGTTGACTCTTGAACAACAAAGGTGTGAGCCATGTGGATCCACTTATACATAATTTTTTTTCATAAATACAGTAGAGTACTGTAAATGTATTTTCTTCTCCTTATGATTTCCTTAGTTACATTTTCTTTTCTCTCTTTATTATAAGAATTCAATATATAATACATATAATAGGGGCGCCTGGGTGGCTCAGTGGGTTAAAGCCTCTGCCTTCAGCTCAGGTCATGATCCCAGATTCCTGGGATCGAGCCCCGCATTTGGCTTTCTGCTCAGCAGGGAGCCTGCTTCCTCCTCTCTCTCTGCCTGCTTCTCTGTGATCTCCGTCTGTCAAATAAGTAAATAAAATCTTAAAAAAAATACATATAACATAAAAAAGCGGTGTTAAGCTACAGTTGATATTGCATAGGTAAGGCTTTCAGTCAACAATGGGCTATTAGTGGTTAAGTTCTGAGGGAATCAAAAGCTGCATGTGGATTTTTGACTGTGGGAGGAGTGGTCGGCACACTTCAGCCCTGTGCTGTTCAAGGGTCAACGGTTTTGTATTTAGTATAAAATAATTGGACACATGTAAAATTCCTTTGTTAACTTGTCATAATTGTGACATAAATAAAGCATTGCATGAAGGCCATTAGATATGATGACCAGTTAATCACTGGTAACTCTCCATACAGCAGTTTCTGTAGAACAGCTCCTGTAATACTATTTTTCCTTATTGGAAAGCCTAAAGAAATACATATTTTATTGAGGAGTACACAAAATATATGGAAAATGGAGAAGCTACCTTTTCATTAATGTGCTTGAATTTGATCAGGTTATAATATAGAATGAATGTTTCAGTTTATTCCCAAAGGATATCCTGGTCTTATGAGGTTGAGGCCTCATTGCCTCCTGGAGAAGGCTAAGAACAAATCTGAAATGCTTTAATCAGAATAATTTTTTTGAAGATAAGAGCAAATGAAATGGATGGTTTCAGTATTGGACCAAATTGTCAAAGGAAGCAGAAAGCAGGAAAGCAGACTTGCTTTGTGACATTTTGGGTACTGTCCCCTGCTCCCAACTTCAGTCTACGATGGCAGAATAAGCTGATATTTGGCATGCCACTTAATTACATAAGAATAACTTAGAAAGGGAAGAAGATACACATTGCTTAAAAAATGGTTCCAGAAAAAAAAAATCTTAGTGCACTCCAAAGGAAATTTGAGAATATATATGACAGAAACTAGGGCCAAATTTAGAGATGAAAGTTCTAACTTGCATAGTCGGGTACTGCCTCACTGTATGAGGAAGAAGTTCATGGATTTCATCATGGAGGAAGATTATAAAGAGGAAATAGTCTTTTGGATTATTTTATATTTTTCTGGATCAATAATTTTGTCATGACTATTAAAGTCTGTTCCACCTGGAATTAAATTAACTGTGTAATTATGGACAAACTTTTTGAGGCTTAGGTATCTCTTTTGTAAAAACGGGAACATTAAAATACATAAAATATGATACATGATGGTGATTGGCATAAGACTAGGCACAAAATCAATATTAATTTAATACTACTTTAATGTTACTTCAATTTCTTATGTAGACATTGGTACTTCACCTCTTAAGAAATAACAAGAGCTAGAACATAAATTAAAATACAAAAGCAATTTTATGCAAAATTAAAAAAAAATAAACATATCTTTTCTAACCTCTAGATTTTTCTAAGCTCTGACCTAAAATGCCAGTCCTGAGTTCTCTACTGATAGTTAGGTCAGTTGCTCCCTATTAAAAAGATGTTCAGACCAAAAGTAAGGCAGAAAGTGTGCTGTACCTGATGGCTTTCACCTTGTTCAAGAAACCTCATCTCTAGGACAGGTTGAAATATTATTATCTGAAGTCAGAAAGGAAACACTCTATAATTCTTACAGAGCAACCTCTTGTTCTTGTTTTGTCTTTCTTTTTGTTGTTGTTGGGTTTTTTTTTTTTTGGTCTCTTATCTCAGTTATCTTTGGTGATGAACAGGGGATTTTAGATCAACAAACTGTCATTCAAATCCTTTCCCTTTCTTTTTGCAAATTAAACACAAATTTAGTTCCTTGTCTATAAAACTACAGTATGAATACCTATCTCTAAGGTTGGTTCTAGAATTACATGAGATTATGTAAAATGCTTGTGTTATTGGCACATTGTAAATGGTCAATTATAGTAAATTTTAAAATTATTTATTAATACAAATGATACATTATTACCTATCAAAATGTGGGATTTGTAACTTCTAACATGTATTTGATATAAATCTTAACTCTACTTATTTAATCCTTCATGATGTGTTACAGGATGAAATGACCTACTTAACAGACACATCACAGTTCTCTGTAGCTTGTTATACATCTCTAAAAATATTAGACGCCACAACTTTTAAAATGTATAGAGCAATAACTTCCAACTTACTCTAGTTTCCACTGATTATATCAGTTTTCCATTGCTGATGTAACAAATCGCCACAAACTTAAAGACTTTAAACAATGTAAGTTTATTATCCTACAGTTTGGAGATCAGCAGTGCAAATATCAAGGTGTTGGCAGGGTTGTACTCCTTCTGCAAACTCTAGTCAGGGATGTATTTCCTTTCCTTTTCCATGTTATGGAGGCTATCTGCATTCCTTGGCTTATGACCCCTTCTTTAATTTTCAAAACCAGTAGTCTTCTACCTTCAAATTGCATTTCCTCTCTCTGATCATTGCCTGCTTCATCATGTCTCTTCTGATACCCATTTTCCTGCCTCCTCTTTTCCCTGACAAGGACACCCGTGATTTTTTTTTTTTTTTTTTTACTTTGTCCATCCATGTAATCCAGGATAATTTCCCCATCTTAAAATCCTTAATTTAATATCTGTAATATCCCCTCTGTCAGTTAAGGCTATGTATTCAAGATTCTGGGGATTAGGATGTGGATATCGTAGAGGAGCCATAATTTTGTCTACCACAGTAAGTTTAAAGGAAAGATATTTATTTCTTAAGGTCATTAAGGGCATAAAATGAAAAAGACTCAAGGTTCAAAATATGAACTTAAGATTCATATTTTCCTTTCCAAGTGTAAATCACAAAGGATATAGCAGAAGAAATTTTATTGGATTTTTACCCTATGACAGAATTGTGCAAGGTAATTTACATAAGTTCATTAAGTTATTTAAGCCACATCCACTTTATTAGTTAGTTAGCTTTACCATTTCATAGAAGAGGAAACAGGATTTATAGGGCAATTTGTCCAAAGTCACTGTAATAATGGTAGAATCAGGAATTTAGAACAAGTCTAGCCATTTTTAAAATTTACATTCTTACCTAGATCATGCTCCACCTGTAACTCACTAGAAAGGTTTAAGGAGATTCCTAAAATATAGATACAATTTTTAGAGATTCCTATCTTGCTTTACATGGCTAATCACTTCTCCAATTCACCTGTGATTTTATCTTTTCCTAAACTAAACATGGAAAACATGCAAATAGAAAATATTGTTCTATTACATATACAGCTATTAAATATGAATAGTTTTGCTAAAAAGACTAGTTTTCTTTCATAATAGCTAATTGATACTTTTTACTAAGATATGCATAAATCTTGGAAGATAGTCAATCAGAATTAAAAATGTTAATGTGGATGCTGAAGAGCTTTGTAACATTATTTAATCAAACAAATATACTGAGATGCTATTAATTTTTTAAGGTTTTGTAAAGGGATCCTAGATTGCAAACTGCCCAGAGTAGAGAATGAGACATTGAAAAAAGAGACTCTGGCAGTTTCAGTGTTGATCTTGTGATCTGAAAAAAGAGGCTAAATACAAGTACTTTAAGGGGAAATGGAAATAACATAAAATATTGAATTATTTCTAATGGTTTTCAATGTCCTACTCTACCTATGTAGTAACCTAGTCTATTAATACTTTTTTTTAACTGCCAAATGAATGACCCTTTGAATTGAATGATTCATTACTTCCTAAAGCAAGTGTATTAGAAAGATAGTAGAAATGTAAATACTACTTCACCACTGAGAATACTCATATGATAATGAGAAACACGATTGGTTTAAGTTAGAGTTGAAAACTCTTAACTTGATGTTCCTTTCAGATTTGGGCTAAAGGTATCTTTTTGATACAAGACAACCAGAAGGCACAGATTAGTAGAAAGGCTATTCAATGTAACTGGTGCAGACTGTTCCTTATTGAAGGAGCAGCTCTGCTGTTAATACCCAACAGCTCATTGATTTCAGCCTCAGTCATCTTCAAACTTGTTAGAATATATATGTACCATCTCATTTGTTATAACTCCCTCCCAAACTCAAAATGTGAATCATTAATTCATCTCACTTTCTTAAAGATTTGTCAATCTCAAGCCCAAGCTGTAGGTTTTAAACTGTTCACCAATTCATTTAAAAGCAAACTAAATGAAGGAGGAAAGATTATAGAGAAAAGGAAGAATTAAGTACTCCAGGCCTCCCAACATTTTAAATTATTAGTTTGTTTTGAATAATAGAGAGATGGAAGGAGGGAGGAATGTCTGAAAAATCATTGTCCTACCACTTCACAACTGGTTGACAAGTGTATAAAAATGTTTAAAATTATAAGCTTGTAGTTTCAAATATTGAATTATAAACTCAAGGAACATAATATAAACATGAATTGAGTTTCAACATATGTGTTTCAATTTCACGATCTATTGTTGACTCATTTTCAACTTAGATGCTTTCAAGTTTTGAGAATTAAAATGAGTTCCACCTGAAAAATCCTCTAAAACAACTTGGAATTCATATAGAATTCATGCCAATAGATTTCATTTTAATTTGATGCTTAATGTATATACAGTAGAAAACAATGCAGTTGACTTTAGTTATCTATGTTTTGTTTGTAGTGATTTATTTTTTTAGTGTGTTCAAGTTCAGTTGATACTGGGAATACATTTGGAAATGTTTAAAATGGTTTTCTTTCATAAGTCTAAAGGCTTAGTTTCTTTTGCTTTGATTGTGATAAAATCTCATTTATTTTATTGTAGGAAAAAGTTTATTGTTCAGCAATTCAAATTTAATTGAATTTATAACTATAAATCTTCAGTTCAATTAAGAGATTATCAAAGTGTTTTTCCAATAGGATTGTATTATCCTTGTTGAAGGAAGCAGTTAAAGTATGTATGAATTTTATGATTTGTCCCAAATCATATAGTAAGTGACTGTTGAAATGAGAAAAGAACCTAAAGACTCTTAACCAGTAGTGTGTATTCTCACCATGGTGTTCCTTCTTCTATATATAAAAACTTGGACAATACAAGAATCAGAAATTGACATCATGATGAATTAGTGCTATTGATCATTACTAATTGTAGTAGCATTTTTTGAATCACTTGATTGACTAAAACAAACCCTAAAGACATTACTTATTCTTGTTTGACACTCATTTTCTATCCTAAGCAGAACATTTTACCCTGTGCCATTCTGAATGCATTATACCAACAGCTACAGCAAGACCAAGTTCAGGGCCTTAGTAACTAGGGTGGTGCGACCCACTTCCTACTCTTATTTAAAATGTCTTGGTAGAGGTGTTCCTTCATTATTTGCTAAATTTATCACTTACAGAATAACGTTTTAAGGAAACCGCCACATTGATCCAAGTGAATACAACCAGAAATCTTTAGGGAAAAATGTAGAAATGGATTTTCTTTCTGACTTGGAATATAAGCCAAGTTGTATAAAAAACTAAGTATTTATGTTTTTTATAATTTTGATCAATTCTCATTAAGAAACTCTCTTTGGACTTCAAATGGAAAGGATCAAGCAAACGTAGGTTATTTGTCAAGCATGATAGAAGAAAAAATATAAATATAGTTCAGGCAATATGCCTCCAGTTGTATGTTTATTAAAACAAATTCAAAGAGAATTATTTAATCATTTGTTTGCTCAGCATCTTCAAATGAGTGATTTAAAGTGCATGGCCTAAAGGTTTGGAGGAATTGTCTCCTGGAAGAATACAGTAACTAGATTTTAGGGGGGAATTGGGCACACGGGAGAATTTGATGGCTTGTCAGACATATGCTTATGAGAGGTAGATTTGGAATGACTAAGTAATAAGGCAATGATTTCCATGCAAGTCATTGTCTTCAGATTAAAAACAAAAACACATTGAATTGGCAACATGGGCTAATCAAATGTACATCAAGTGGCCAGCAAATTATATTAAGTAACATTTTTCAATAATTTGATTCATATTTTTATTTTAACTTTTGTCTAACGCAAGTTCAAATGATAAAGAAGCTCAATATGAAGAAAAGAAAAATACAATCTATTTTCAGAAATCTTCTTTTAAACAATATAATCAAGATAATGAAATAATTTAAGACACCCAAATAAATGATCTTTTGATAAAAATTTCTAGATAATTAATCAATCCTGGAGGTCAATGGGCTACATCAAAGGTCACAAACTTGAGACGCACAGATACAATGTTTGCATACCCAACATTGCACCTATTCTGATTATTGATTCCTGCATAACAACCCAATTCAAAGTGCAGTGGTTTACACAACAATTTATTTGTGAGCTGTCTCTTGGTTCTGTGATTGACTTGGGCTCACCTGGGTGGTTCTCACTGGGTCTAATGGTTTTTAGTCAGATGGTCTCTGTGGTTCTAGTTCTCAAAACATGTTGAGAGGGATTAATACCTTAATACCAAGCTCCTTGCTCTGTGGGGAGCCTGCTTCTCCCTCTGCCTCTGCTGCCACTCTGCCTGCCTGTGCGCTCTCACTCTCTCTCTCTGGCAAATAAATAAATAAAATCTTAAAAAAAAAAAAAAAGATATGTCTGCTGCTGTGTCACTTGTGCCAGCTCTCTATGGGGGGATGTCATGTACAGATAGGGTATAAAAAATTTATAGCCGCCATTTTGGAGGTAAGCAAACATGGTCCTTTAAAAAGAAGTGGAATTAGTGGCTGATATTAAAAAACAATTTTACATTTAAAAAAAAAAAATCCGTATTTCTCTCTCCCATTAACGGGAGGCTCTGCGAACAAATATTTGTAGCTGAGACATGGCTAGTTCTTTCAGACAGACCATGAAAGTCCCATTCCCCATACTCCGTACCTGACGCACTTCATACATAAGTTACTTCCATGGCCAGTGCAGGCATTTGGGTTTGAGACCCTTTTGTTTCACCAGCATAAAGTGTTGTTTTATGTTTTTAATGATGTAAATATATATTCTAGTAACTACTGTATAAAAGGCATATGTATACAATCCTATTTTTTGTGTATTTTAAATTTTTATTTTATACATCTTTTCCCTTTTGATTTCACATTGTTTTCCTCTTAAGATAAACTATGGATTTAATTCAGTAAAAATACGATTTACTTAGACAAAACATGAATAAAGTACAAAGTCTTGTATTATCTAGCAAGGGCTCATTCATACTTAATTTCATATAATAAGTTTTATCACAGTGGCATAGAATTTATATAATTATTTTAATTATGTCTGGTCTTGTTTATGGATATTAACCCATAACAATATAATAAAAGAGGCAAATGGGCAAGAGAAAAAATTCTGACCAATAAACATCTTACATATCATATTCTACAGATTTTTCGGAGCTGTTTGATGTGGTGAGATAATTAAAAGAAACCAGGATTTGGATATATTAAAGCTAATGTTGCTATGTTAAATAATCTTTGCTAATGCTAACAGTGATTTATGAAGATTTCTTACTGTAATTAATTTAGCAATAATATTCACTATATTTTTTAAGTATTTAATTATACCTTCAAAATAAAAATTTCTGTATAAATGTTAAGGAGCTGCATATATTTCTTCAAACATTTAACAATATGGAAGCACAATACTTTCTTTTTGTAACTTTAAGCTAACTATAATACCCACGTGAATAATTAAAATTGAAAATGCAATCCAATTAAAATTGATAAGAAAATTAAACATTTACAAATACTACATGATTCACTTTAAAACCAATCAACTCACAATTTAGTTGCTATGGCTAATTGTTTCTCAACAAATTTTCATATATAACGTTGACTTTATTAAGAAATAAAGCTCAAAATAAAAACAGAGCCCTTTGTCTTCATGCATGCAAACATATTTGTTCACATTCTAAAACTGAGAAGTTATCCTAGGAAACAGACAAAGACATTAAACATTATGTTTTATAAAAGTTATTATACTTTCATAGAACTATTCAAAATGTTATCCCAAGTGGGAATTGGTAGAATGTTTCCAAGCTGGTTTATTTATTTTTTTTAATTTTTATTTTTTATAAACATATAATATATTTTTAACCCCCGGGGTACAGGTATGTGAATCACCAGGTTAACACACTTCACAGCACTCATCATAGCACATACCCTCCCCAATGTCCATAACCCCACCCCCCTTCTCCCAACCCCCTTACCTCCAGCAACCCTCAGTTTGTTTTGTGAGATTAAGAGTCACTTATGGTTTGTCTCCCTCCCAATCCCATCTTGTTTCATTGATTCTTCTCCTAACCCCTTAACCCCCATGTTGCATCTCCACTTCCTCATATCAGGGAGATCATATGATAGTTGTCTTTCTCTGCTTGACTTATTTCGCCAAGCATGATACCCTCTGGTTCCATCCAAGTCATTGCAAATGGCAAGATTTCATTTCTTCTGATGGCTGCATAGTATTCCATTATGTATATATACCACATCTTCTTTATCCATTCATCTGTTGATGGACATCTAGGTTCTTTCCATAGTTTGGCTATTGTGGACATTGCTGCTATAAACATTTGGGTGCACGTGCCCCTTCAGATCACTACGTTTATATCTTTAGGGTAAATACCCAGTAGTGCAATTGCTGGGTCATAGGGTAGTTCTATTTTCAACATTTTGAGGAACCTCCATGCTGTTTTCCAGAGTGGTTGCACCAGACAAGCTGGTTTATTTATATCAATTTTGTACTCTTTAAGAGCTATAGAGTTTTTTCTCAGAAGAGGGAGGATGGCAGATTTGGGGTAAAGTAATTAGAAAAAGAAATGCTAAAAGTTCTTTACTGGAAACAACCACGTTTTGCCTTACTTTCTAATACTGTATATCTTCACTGGCAATCAATTACAAAGACCAATAAATGTTTTTATAATGGGATAGTGGTAGGTATATAGTCACAGCAGACAGACTGCCTGGGATTTCATACTATAAGCAAGTCACCTAGCCTCTGCATTCCTCAGTTCCCTCATCTGTAAAATAGAAAGAGTAATGGTGCATACCTCAGAAGACTTTAACAAAGTGAATAGATTTAAATAAGTTAATGTTTGAAAAGCTTTTGCTATAATGACTGGCACATAATAAACATTACATAATTGTTGTCTGTCATCATCTTCATTATTGTGGTGTCACATACATTTTGTTTTTGTTTTTTTTCAGTAGACCCTTATCTAAAAAGCTAAAAGACAAGACTGATGTTCTAATCCAGTATTTTCAAATCTTATTTCACCATACTTTAAAAATTAAACCATAGGAAACTTAGAAATGAAGAGGAAAAGGAGGCTGGAAGTGGAAAAACTCAATTCACAGCCATGGTTGCTAGGGTCCGTAAGAGAGGGCAGATGAGAGGACAGGTGGTAGAGACTGGACTCTTTCACAGAGGGTCTTGCTGGTTGGTAACCATATTCTTCAAACTAATCTGGCAAACCTTTGGAACGTCCAAAATTTCCCAAAGGCTTCAGAATCAACACTTCTAAAGGAATCAACATCCGTCTGAATCCCGAATGGTCATATATGACCCTAAAAGAGATTGGCCTGAGAATATGCTTGCTGTAGAAGTATTGTACTGTGCTCCTTTTCTTCTTTTATAACTGCACTTCATAAAGGATGGCATCCTTCTCTCGATCCCTAAAAATCTCAGGGCTAGGTTAAACATTTTCCAAGGTGAAGCAATCTTGAGGAAATACTTTTAAAGTTTTCTGATGATACATGATATAATCTCCCTCTTCTAGCTCCTGAAATATTTAGTATGCATCCAATAAAGGAATGAAAACAAACAAACAAAAATCCTGTCACACAACAGAGAAAATTTAGGATATCAGTAATTGTATTGAGAAATAAGATGGCTGAATAAAAAAACTCTTTTATAAGTCAATTAATTTCCAGTTCTTTCTTTTCAATAAATTTGAAGGTGGTGTTAATTGAGTTGTCAGCTGAGAGACCATTAAGAGTAATTTTTTATTATAGATTACAATGTGATTTCTGGCACATAAATTGGAAGGAGTTCAAAGAACTGAATGGTATTTTATAACAAAACTCCTTAGATTCTCATTTTCTTATATATGTGAATTAGATTTCTCAGGATTGACATATATAAAAATAAAAACTAATGATTAAATTGATGTTGAATACTGCCTTATTATAACAATAAAAATAGATATGAATTCAATTGAAAATTCAGATATGAACACAAGAACTAATTGAGAAAGGTCATTTGTCTCATTAAGAAATTAATTTCTAGGGGCATCTGGGTGGCTCAGTCGTTGGGCATCTGCCTTCAGCTCAGGTCATAATCCCAGGATCCTGGGATCCAGCCCCACCTTGCGCTCCCTGCCTCTGCCTGCCACTCCCCCTACTTCTGTTGACTCTCTCTGTCAAATAAATAAATAAAATCTTTAAAAAAAATGAATATCTAACACATCTTTGTATTTATGTTTAATAATTATAAAAACATTTATTTCTTTTGATCAATTATGTATTAAAAAATAATGCTAAATCTTGAAGTCAAATATTAACACTTAGATTCTCATGATCACAGAAATTTTTTAAGTTTTTATTTATATACATATTTTCAACAAAAATTTATGAGAGGATGATCAACACAGATCTTTCAAATAAAAAAAAATATTCCATTAAAATACAGTGTTGTGGGAGAGGGGAAATAAAAGTTCAAAGAGAAAAAAGAACAATGCACAATATTTTAACTGGTCAAGCAAAGCTTGTTGGTGTATTTTACTTTGTAATGTATGGTGGTGCTTCTTAATGCAGTGACATTTATAATCAACTGGGTATAAATAAAGGTTGAAAACAATTATTTTCACCTGCCGATATATATGGTGTATTGGGAATTATATATTTTCAAATGTTAAATTTATGAGAAAACATTTTAGATGTTAAATGTATGAGAGCACATACTTTTTAAAATATTTTTTGGGAAGGTATAGGGGCAAAAAATGCTTAAGAACAACTGATTGGTGAAAACGTGAAAACTTCCAAGGAACCTTCTGGTTCAAATATGGCATCATTATTTTGAAAATGAAGTATTTACTCCACGTATTTCATAAAATTTTACCTGGAATCTTATCTAGAATTGCCTTAGAAATATTTAGTTTTATGTTCTTTAAAAACCTATTTTTGTAGCACTTGAAGGGCTCAGTTGGTTAGCATCTGACTCTTGATTTCAGTTCAGGTCATGGTCTCAGGGTCGTGCTGTCAAGCCCCAAGTAGGGCTCTGTGTTATGTGAAGCCTGCTTAAGATTCTCTCCCTCTCCCTCTGCTACCTCCTGCCTGTCCTTCTCTAAAACAATAGCAGCAACAACAGAAAACTATTTTTAATTTTTTGTTTTGGCTTTGTGGAAATTCTCTGACAATTTGGTATTCTTCCTAAAAATTAAAAAAGAGATAAGACCACACAACACGTTGAAACGCACAAAGGGCCAGGCCTTTGGAAGTTTTTTGGGAGGGTGGTAGGGGGAGGAGGAGAAAGCCAGGGATATTAATTACAACACTATTTAGTGTACTACAAAATTCCCTTTTGTAAATGTTAATAATATAATACATTTTAAGTACTTAATTAAAAAGTGACATTTTAGAAAGCCATACATGGATAATAAAAGTAAGCCTTTGAGGTTCTTTGGGGGATGTTGGTATTTTGATGTGAGTTTTGGACTAACAGTATTTTGAAGAAAAAAATAGTTCATTTATAAAACTCAGAGTGGACCTCCATGATTGACAAACTAGCTCAATGCATCTGAGAATGAGGAGAGAAATTTCTGAGGCAGTTGCTTTTATTTCACCAATTCAGAATAATTAAAAAGGCATCTACCTGCACCAAGTATCGAGTAGTAACAACTATTATTACCTAAAAGTTTTCTTTAGCTGTCTGCCTCACAGAACCACCATGCCATTTGCTGGCAGCTGAAAACTGGAGGACTTACAGTCCCATTTGTCGATGCAGAACAAAAGATAAGGAGAGCCGGCTTCCAGAGCAAAGCCCATCTGCACACTAGGGGGAGATAATGTTAGATTTCCACCCCCAAATGGATCTGTTGACAAGAATCTATTTATAAATATATTCTAAAGAGAGAAATTTGAAATATTTCTATCTTCAAAATCTTTATTTTAAAATATACCACAGACATAAAAGGATGACAATATATATTCACAGCTTGCATAATAATAAGTGAGCGCCCAGATTAAGAAATAGAACATTATGGTACCTTTAAAAATGTATTTCTTTTTTAAAAATAGCATCTATGGCATTGTTCTGACTTCTCCAGTTCCACTTAGGATGCACAATTTTTCAAAAATTATAAGTGTCATTCAAACCTTCTTAAGCTGTCATTCATTCTTATTTTAGTGCTGTCATTTTCATTAAAATCAAGCTATACTAAAAACTCTAAGATCTTACTATAATCTAATTCCATTTAAGAAAAATTTCAAGTGACTGTGCAATGAAATATCTCTAAATCTTCAAGTCTAACCACTTTTCTAAAAGTATAATTTCATTCTTTAAATGGTGTAGGGTTTTTTGTTTGTTTTCATGCTATCGATGAAAAAACAAAGAACTGTGTCATAAAAGATACCTCCTCTATATAGAAAAGAGTTATCTCTGCATTCTGGAAAAGACACTTTAATTTTACCAATTGTAACTTAAGTATACAGTGAAGAAAAAAGCTAGTTTCCCTAGATTACACTACTTTATTTCATCATTTTCCCTTTCTAATGCTAAAATCAAAAGAACAATTTGTAGCCTTTCAGAGAATAAAGATCACCTGAGTATGTTTTGTAGGTTTCCTGCAGATGGATCCCAATCTTATTTCCCACAAAATTCTGAGAGCAATCTGCTTCAAACAAACCTACCTGTCTTATATATTCACAATCATTCCCTACCACCCATCTAGATTCTATCCACATTAAAATAGTTCTCTTCCTAGATTTGTACACAGTAAATGTACACAATAAATTTCATTTCTTTGATCACAAGAAATTTTTATTACCTGTACTATCTTTGGTACCTATCCTATGTTGTGTCTTGTATATTCTTTCACATTCCATATGTATACATGGCTATATGCTCTATAAGATGAGGGAGCACATGCATACTAGAAATTTTAAGAACGTGTGTTTGGGAGGTGGGTGGAAGCAGTGCAGGATACATTATCAGTCCAGATTTTAATATAAGCCTTACCCTAGTGTTACCAAACCCTAAGACAACCCAGCACCACCTTCAAAATGTCATTATAGCTGTATTACTATTTTAGTCCCTGGATTGATTTTGGTTGGGATAAGGAAAAAGCCAACAGAGTCTTTCTTATCACTTCCCCTTTTAATAAACTCTGGCAACTCATTTTGTTCTCCCCATAATTAAAAAATTCCTTGTAACTTTTCCATTCTGTGGAATTAAGTCTGTGAATTAACAAATTTACTTATTTTTAGTATTTCAAGTCTAGTATTGTCTACTGTCACAGCTGAAATATCTCAACAAATTTGAATTCTGAGCCTGAACCAAGCTCAGAAACATAGGGGTGTTGGGGACACAGTCAGTTATTACTGTACATCTCTCTCTATTCAATGTGCTACTGTTAGCTGTTACTGAGCTACAAAAAGTGAAGAAGAAAAGGAGAGGAAATGGAGTTAGAAGTATCTCCCTTGGAACCATGAGCGTTTATCCATTTTTCAAGAATGGCCATCTTTTCAAGTTGGGGGAGACAATTGGAACCATTGAGGGAATCTTGGCCTCCTGCTTTCTGTCCATACCTATACACACATAGATACACACGTGTAAAGACTCACATGTAAATATGAAAAAAACATAGAGGCATGCATGTTGACATGTAGTCATTCTGGTGTGCCACCAAGAACAACAAAGCTTTTCTTTATTCTGAGCCAGGAAATGTCGGCTGTGGAGCCCTACCCCTTGTGTCCCTGTACCATGCTTTTAGAGTAATAGGAAGAGGGGCTACCAAGAGTTTCATACTTCTCCGAAGACCTTATTATGTCCAGCACGTGCCTGATATATAGTAACTATAAACCCTTTCCTGAGTCACTGAAATTCCCCAATATCTAGGTCACACACAGATTTCCCAGAATATACCAAGTATAGATAGATTTCCATTCCTTATTTTTATTATTGTGACCAAGGAGAAGTTATTTTAAACAACTTCAGTATAAAACCAGATTTGACATCCTTAGTTACCTACTCTTAACCTTAATAATTGGAGGGGTGCCTGGGTGGCTCAGTTAGTTGGGTGTTCGACTCTTGATTTTAGCTCAGGTCATGATTTCGTGGGTCGGGGGATGGAGCCCCATGTTGGGCTCCATGCTCAGTGGAGAGTCTGCTTGAAAGATTCTCTCCCTCTGCCCCTCCCCCCACTTTCTCAAATAAATAAATAAATCTTTAAGAATTGCATAATGTTCTTTTTCTCTCATACATGGAAACTGACAGTCAGAGAGGTTAATTAATTTGCCTAGTATCAATCACACACTTGTGACAGAGCCTTCTGATCCTTTGTTCTTTGTGGTCACCAGGTAGCCTGTTTCAGTAAGCTAGTTAAACATTTGAGAACTTCCCATTTTGGCTTGTGAAGAATGCTATGAACCCCTGCTGAGTGGTACATCACACTCTGTGATCATGGACAAACCACTTGAACTTTTTGAATTTCAATGATCTCATCTGTTAAAATAATCTTAATACTGCCTACCTCAGACACTTCTTAGAGTAATCAGATCTATAATACCCAAGGGCAGGGGTTATATCACATAGTGCATAACAGATAAAAGTCATTTAACATTGTTTGAATTGAATTAAATCTCACAGATAATAAGATTTTTGCCTTAACTTTCAACTTCATAGTTATTTTGTTTTGTTGTTCCTCTCTCTCTACCATCAGTGGAGTGGCATTTAGAGATACTCACAATATATAATGTATATTAACTTTTGAGAGAAATACAATTTTAAAAAAAGAGGTCAACTATTATTATAAATCTTATTCCTATAGAATTTTGTATTAAAGAACTTGTAGATTTTCTTGTGAAAGTCAAGTTCTATATATCCAAACCAGAGGTCTTATATCAAGTTGGCAAATTAGATACATTCCACTTACTCCATGTTTCATGCACAAAGTTTCATGAAGTTCTTACTTTTCTCTGATTTGAGAAGAGCAAAATGCTCCTTGCATAATTCAGTGGCTCACAATGGCTTCAGATAAAAGAAAAACTTGTAACAGTTGCGAGATGATCAGCTATCTCTTGTCATCAGGGGTTTACAATCTGAGCACCATATGGTTGGTGTCATTTATTTTACACTCCTGCATATTCCTTCTTTCTTGAAAATTACCAGCTAAGTTGTATGTTCACCTTAAAGGAATTCAAAAGTATATGGCAGGTTGTCAGATTTGCCCACACAGTATCAGATGTCAGACCACCCACTGAGAGTTTTAATTAGAGTTACCTTTCCCTGAGTGGATGGGAATTATGTGACTTTGATTCTGCAGTTATAATGGAATATTTTATAAATGATCACTGTCATTTACAAAAAGACAAAAAAAAAAAAGAGCAACTTAAAATTTCCTCTTCTGGGAGGAACAAATCTTTTTATCAAAGTGTATGTCTATCTGATAAGCTCTTTCAAATTAATTCCTCCCTAGAACTCCCCCAGATGACACCTGATGGCAAAAGAACTAGTAGGTGCTTTCATGGTGAGAAGAGACTATCTACCCCAGCATCTGCACTTGATGCTTTTAGAAATGATGAATGTTTTCGCTAGGAAACTCTGCTCCTCCTGGGAGATGCATGCTTCAATGTCATCTATCAAAAATGTAAATTGCATATTACTTCAGGTTGGGGCTGATTATTCTAATTATTATTATTTATTATTTTGGAGCACCATCAGTGCTGCACTGGGTGACTCTGGTGGAAATGTTCCAGTTAGAGGAGGAACTGTTATTTTCATATTTCTTAACTGACATCGATTTGTATGGCTACCATTTTAGCAATAAAAAGCAAAATGTAAAACTGCAGCCTGCTGTGAAAGGAAGTCTACACATTGAATGAACACTGCAGGGACATACTCATAAATATTCATTAAACAGGGTTTCATTGAAAATAAAATTTAAGTACTTAAGGTAATGTAATACAAGTCAGTGAATAGCTATTCTACCTCAGCTAAGGAAGCAGGATAGAATGAGATAATCTAAGAAAGGAGGATAAAGTTTAGACCATGCCTTTTGTACTCCAAACTATGAATTAGGAAAATGGCGATTTAATTCAATCGTCATATCCATCCGGGTGCCTCTGCTATCCAATCTTCATATAGAAAGTAACAGTGTTTTTTAAACATGCTATCACCATATAAATTGGGGAGATGGTTTGAAGGTCTGGAGAGTTCCTGTAGAAGAGGTAATGACATGTAGTGTCCTAGAAATAGCACTGTTCAAACACTCAAGGTAGCCTGCTTCTTAAAATCTGTGTGGCCTATAGTAAGTCACTGAGCTCTGTGATGCTGTTTCCTCCCTGTAAAATGAAAATAATGCTGCTCCTCACTCACATGCTTTTGTTAAGGAGAGTGTGTATTTGCAGAGGTGTTTTATAAACAATAAAGCACCATGAAACTGTCCATTGTTATAATTTCCTAGTATTCATTTCAGTATACTTGTGGAATGTAGTTCCAGTCTCTGTGATGGCTTATTTATACTGACAGTTTTACATTCATTGCCTCTATTCTCCTATAAAAGATGAATTAATAAATGAATCCAAATACTTGATCAATAAATATTAAATGAGAGCCGATTATATCCCAAGCATCATTCTGGAGACTCAAGACAAAACAACAAACAAAACAAACAAAATAATCCCACCTGTGTAGAACCAATGTTTTATTTAAAGAATGTCAAGATGCTAACATAATAACTACAGAGCAGATTAAATTTGTTATATAGGTGGGAAGTGGGTTGGAAGAAATAGAGCATAGAAGTGGAATAGGGAGTATGGAGGGTGATAGAGGTAGAAGAGGGGAGCTGGGTACAGTATTTTCAAAATAGACTGGCCATGGAAGAATTCCATATGGAAATATTTAAAGACATAATTTGAAGTAAGTGAGTAGGCAAGTCTTGTGGATACCTAGGAAAGAGCATTCCAGGCAGAGAAAACAGCAAATGCAAAGGTCCTGCGGCAGAAGTATATTCCTGGTGTGTGAGGAACATCACTCCCTCCTGAGGGACTAGAAAGAAGTGAATGAGGAAAAGAGTAGGTAGAAAAGAATCAAAGAATAGGAGGCCAAATGTCATTGGGACTTTTAGGTCACTGAAGAATTTTACCTTTTACTGTGCCTGAGTAGAAGAAAGAGAGAGTTTTGAAAGGACATGAGACAAGACCTGATATATTTGAACAGAATCAGTCTGCCTTCGTTGTGGAAGAGTTAGGTAACCAATTAAGAAATTGTTGTAATAGGGACGCCTGGGTGGCTCAGCTGGTTAAGCAGCTGCCTTCGGCTCAGGTCATGATCCCAGCGTCCTGGGATCGAGTCCCGCATCGGGCTCCTTGCTCGGCAGGGAGCCTGCTTCTCCCTCTACCTCTGCCTGCCATTCTGTCCGCCTGTACTCGCTCTCTCTCCCACTCTCTCTGACAAATAAATAAATAAAATCTTTAAAAAAAAAAAAAGAAATTGTTGTAATAATTCAAGTGGGAAAAGATGTTAGATTGAAGAAGGGTAGCAACACTGAAATAGTGAGAAGTACTAAGATTCTAGATATCTTTGAAATTTCTGCCAAAATATTCTGTTTATACCTTGGATGAGTGATGTGACAAGAAGTGGAAAAGAAGAAAAAAGAAAACCAAAAAACAGGGTCAGAGTAACTCCAGGTTTCTTCACCTGAGCAAATGGAAGAATTGGTTTCTGTTACGTGAAGGCAGATTTTGTTTTGCTTTCTTTTGTTTTGTTCCGTTTTTTAGTGTGTTTGTTTTTGGGTAAGCATGTGGGCATGTATATAGGGTCGATATTAGATAAGTTACTTGCTTATATTTATCCAGTTATTTGTAATGAGTTTTTCTATTCCTATTGTTATCAGGCAAAAAGTGGTAATATTTCAAATTGATTTATGTGGTTGTGGCAATAGGTTAGTTCTTAATATTGTTTTTTTTTTTAAGTTGATTTATAAGAAACAAATTGGGCTATAACTCCTCTTTCTATAACATTTTTCTTATTTATTACTTAACTATGTATGTATAGGGAAAATATGTTGGTATATTTTGATTAATTCCAGTATACTGGAGAGCAATGAGTTATATCCAGTCAGAAAATGAACTCATCCTCAACTCGGCGATCTGTGAGAGAAAAGGAAAGTGCCTATTATTTAAAAAGTGTGATCAGATTTTTCTACAAATTAAATCTGGGAGAAGAATAGGAAGACAAAACAGTGGCAATATTACTGTTCAGGGAAACCGTTGAGACAGTAGCATCAGCCACAGTGACTGAAGGTTGTGTGTGCGAACAGATTCTTTGGGAATGTGGGGGGTAGTGGGTGGAGGAGCTAAACTGCTAAAGGGGTGGAATTCCTAAAATGTTTTTTTTCTTCATTCACTGTGATTTGAATGATGGTTTCCTCACATTTCTTCCAGGCTAAAGAGAATGAATGAGTTTAGCCCTCTTGAAGGCTGTCTGTCTGGGTAACTGGCTGAGGACCAGGGAATGACTGATGTACGTGCAGGATGAGTCAGGTACATGTGACTCATGCCAGGCACTGGGTGCCTCAGGGAGCTGCTGTGTTGTAACTTTAACTTATGTGTAAGTGTGGGAGTATCTGTTAAGGTTCTTTTGGTATAAGCCACACGAAGGCAAGGAAAATTAACTTGAGCGTCAAGGTGGCTGGTGTGATGGGTGACGGTGCAATATATTGGGAGGACACTCAGAGAATCACAGAAAGTCCCAAACAACAAAATCTTCAGAAGGACAGGTGGCAAGGAAGATCAGGGAGCCCAGGGACCTGTAGGAGAGGTACCAGGTATGAACAAAATAATGGTATCTTGGAAGTCGCTGAGTGATTGAATGGAACACGTAAAAACCAATGGTCAAAAACATGAGAAGGAACATATTTAAATGTTCAGAAGGACATTGGAGTCATCCAGGGCAATTATAGAACTTAGACTAGAAAGGACCACAGATGAGATGGTGAAGTCTTCAGAAACTCAGTAAATGGCACGAGAAAGGGGCACAGAAAAGTGACTGTTGGGATGCCGCATTGTGGAGAGAAGGGACGTGCCTTGCAATTCAGATAAAAATGAGCCTCGCTAGCAGAACACTTTACAATAACCCACATTTTGGGTAAGGCCAGAAGTTAAAAGGAACTGTGCATTAAGGGAGTTTGATGGCTACAGATGGGGATTCTAGAGAGAGGGCATTGGAAAGGAAGTGATAAGAAGGGGTAGAAAAATAGCTATCTTGGATGATGAATAAAGAAAGCAGGCATTTGAGACAGTTTATTTTACTTGCCATAAAATTACAAGTGATTCAGACCTACTGGTGCTTAGGAGAACGCCAAGCACTTTAAGAGGAGTCAGATTTAATATAATTAGTTATTGCTCCTTCTGGCCTTTTCTATTTCCTCTTTCAGAAACGTATGATGAGATGATAATGACTATCAGATAAATCAACTGAGCTTTCTTGTGATATATTATTTACTTTCCCTTAATGTAGACACAAATCCCATTAGGCAGTGACTAGGTTATTTCTGTGTTCTGAATAACATCAAGCAAACTCTCACTGCAATCCATAAATGTTAATCTCAGATATTTCACCAAATCTCAAAGGCTCAGTTTGCTTCTGATAGATTTTCTTTCTCTTAAGATATTTGTCAGATCCCGGCCCTTTTTTATAAGTATATATTGTAATCGAGTAAGGATGTATTGCTAAGAACAATAGAATAAACAAATATTTTATACGCTGAAGGAGAAATGTTTAATAGCTAAACAATGCACAACACTGCTCTCAATATTAAGGAAGGTTCAAAAAACACTGGACCGTTTTCCAAGGCCTTATCATATCCTTAGAGAAAAAACATATACACAAGTAAAGCAACTATATATAAAGAACAGTTTCAAATGACATCTAACAGTTTATGAGAATCATGAAGGAAAAGGTTGAGGTGTTTTATATTCTGTGGCAGAGAAATAAAACAATGAATACTGAAGTTGCTCATTCTACCTCATGGTTTTATGAAGGGGTTGCCAGAAAAAGTTAATAGCTATGTGAATGATAAAGATATGCATTTGAATTATAAGCAAATATTTTTATTGATGACATGCTAACTATAAGTTGCATTAATATTATGATAAAACTCAAAAGGTTTTTTGTTTTTTAATGAGGGGTAAGAATTACTTTGAGCAACTATTCACTTCTCATTGGGCTGTTTAGCTCTTTTCTGTAGCAGAGATCACATGGTACACTTTATCTTTATTCCCAGTAATTAAGATTTTCCCCTTATCTTTTATATCCTGGAAAAACACACTCTATAAATAAGTTACAATTTTCTTGATTTTAATCAGCATTCTCAATTTTTTTTTTTCCTCAGAAAACCTCTTAATGGGTCAGTCTTGATCACAAAATTAACCTTTAGGTAAAGATCAAATCTCAGGGAGGGTGGAGGAACTAAACTGCTAAACAGATGGAATTACTAAATGTAATTTGCCACCAACATGTCCTATCTAATTATCTGATGAGGTTGATTTAAAAATTTAGGAATAGCTCTTTAAAGAGATAAGAGATTATGCGTGCCTATTTTAAGTTTTCCAGTAAAAGAGTCAACACTTAGTTAAAGGCTCATTGCTGGTCCCTTTCCTAAGTAAATTTTATTTTCAGGATTTCATTGCTCATAGCAACCTGTGAGGTATATACTGTTATTTCCAATATACAGATGAAAAAGTGAGGCTTAATGGTTATGTGATCTATCCTAGACCTTATTCATAAGCAAAGCTAATTTTTCAGACTAGCCATTGCTCTTAAACTCTGGGCTAAAGTCCCTTCCTTTAAAAGCTCTGGAGTCTTTTCCTCTTTAATCCCAATGCCTCATTATTTGGCATCAAATCTGAACATTTCTATAACACACAAGTCTTTCATGATCTTGCCCATATCAGCTAATTTACAGTTCTATGATCCAAGGCTTAAAAACCTCAAGAAACTTGCCTAAAGTCAGATAGCCAAGAAATCAGAGATGGGGTTTAGCTGCTACTTAGTGAATGAGAGATACAATTCTTAGTTAAAATTTTGGGACAAGAATCAATAGTAGAAGTCTAATCTAAAACTTTTCCTTTATGCAGTCCAGCATGAAAATATGGATTTTTGTACCTGCCCTAAAGATCAATAGATGCTAGTTTTATTGGAACCCAGGAGAAATGAAAAATCCAATAATGCCACTCTTCCACAAAGTCAGCCAAGTTCTAGTCCCTTGAAGTTCAAAGATGCAGGTTCTATTTGTTATGAGAGTATGGAGTTTACATAATGCTTCCATGTGTAAGTGTGCACATGCACAGAAACACACACACCCACTTTTCATTAAATTGATTCAGACCAAAAAAAAAAAAAATCTTATTAAAACCAGAAACTAGATTTTGGATAGAGCAATTAGTTTGTTTGAGATTTCGTTTTGCGTATTTGTAATACGTGTTTAAATC
The DNA here is from genome assembly GCF_964662115.1 of Mustela nivalis. Taxonomy (NCBI): domain Eukaryota; kingdom Metazoa; phylum Chordata; class Mammalia; order Carnivora; family Mustelidae; genus Mustela; species Mustela nivalis. The sequence goes on from NC_139020.1 coordinate 95,414,510, forward strand.
TTTTTAAACCAGCTTTTAATCTTCAAAGCAATGGGGAATTTTTTGGTTTCTTGTTTTTTGTTTTTGTTTGTTTGTTTGTTTGTTTAGTAACCAGAACACAAAAAATTATGAGAATTTGTAGACTAAAAGAAAATATTGAATTATACTATGCAGGAAGGTTATGACTAATACAGATTTTTATTTATTTTTATTTATGTTTTTTTCTAAAGCAGAGTTTTAGACCCCAAAGACTTATCAATCCTCCCAGACAATGTAAAGCCTTTAGCAAATTCTGTTCTGAGCAAGTTAAAATTTCTTAAGCATATTTTTAAGAGTAATACCTCAGGGAAAACATTGAACTAGTTGCCAAAACTTCTCCTAGACATGGATTCTGTTGTGCGAAATTGTCGTTTACTTCGTAAAGATTTTTGGGTTTCCACATTACTATTAACCCCATAGAAGAATGGTCTCCTCTTTTTTATCTTATCTTTTTCAAATGTTTATTATTTTCACTTGCCATTAGCAGGTACATAAAGTGTGCAATGTGGTCTCTGCTACAGATTTATTTTTTTAAGAGTAGGACCATCATGATAAGGATCAGGAAAAGCCACCCTATAGGTCAAGTCTAGAGGTTGCCTTCTTTTGTATGGCCCTCAAACTGAGAACACTTTTTACATTTTTATATGGTTGAAAAAAAAAGCAAAAGAATATTTTAAGACATGTAAAAATTATATGAAATTCAAGTTTCAGTGTTTATATACTAACTTCTAATGGGACACAGAAATATTTATTCATTTAATTATTGCTTATGGGTGCTCTGATGCTAGAAGGGCAGCACTGAGTAGTTGAAAAGAGACCCTGTGGCCCTCAAAGCCAACAACGTTTAGTATTTGGACTGACACAATAAAAAATTGCCAAACCCTAATCTAAGACAATGATTTTTAAGTTTTCAAAATACTACCAATGTGAAAGACAACTGTTTCCCTTTTCTCCAGAAAGCGAACCCCTGTTTATTTACTTTTATCAGGTCTCCCTCAAGGCCTGGAGTATTCATTATATCAGTAAAGTTGGTAATTTCAGCTATCAAGATGATTAAATAGTTGAAACAAGGACATTTTCCTGCAAGTAAATTTTCTAAACAGAGGCCTCTGTTGAAAGGAAGGTTCTGGAAATCTCATTTTTTTAAAGAAAATAAGTTGCTTTTCCTCAGGCTATATGTTATAATCAAAAGAATATGAACTTTGATTCAAATCCTTGTGTACAATATTTAATCTGATTAATACAGTGAATGGGGGTAATTATACCAACTTCATAGGTTGTTGTGAAGTATAAATGTAATAATGAATCGAGTTCTGAGGATAAAAACATAATATTTCAGCTTTGTAATAGATAACAAATGCATTTCAGTCCTCTTCTCCTTGTCTGCTCAAATGCTGGGTGGGCTCTCTGACATCTTAAAGCAAAAGCTAGATCTAGAATCATGTATTACTGCTCTCACAAAATAGGCTAGGAGTGAGTGGCTGGATTTTGTATTGTTTTTATATGTTTCATTCATTTATTCTGCTTTTGTAAATTCAGTCTGTACATTTGCTTTCTCCTTAAGGGTACCATTTTTCATCTTAAGCATGGCCATATAGGTGTCTACCTCCTACACTTCCTGATAAGTACCATGCATTTCATGTTTATGACAGTGTGTTTAATTTGCATTATTTCAGGTCCCTACACCATGAGTTTAGAGATTTCAGGTTAATAAACACTATAAAAATTATTTCTCTCATTTATTCTGGCATTATAAGGGTAATTACGTCTAAGCATGGTGACACTATTTTGAATGTGTGTGGATGACCAGAATTATAATGGCAGATGGCAACCCAAGGACATTGTTATTGTAGCTCACTGCAGCATTTTCACAAATTTTAAATTGAAATTCTCAGTTGAAAGGGTCTCATAAGATTGAAGAAAGAATCTTAAATCAACAATTGCATAAGCTTTCATGAGTTAGTATATTGAGTCTGTCATTTTTTTACAAGGCTTGTTTTATTGTATCACAATGGTTACAGCATGGCAGCCTGGAAATAAAGATTCTTGCCTCAGGTTTTCATTTAAACATTGGTACTCTTGCTTCAGCATTCACCATCATATGTTAGTGAGTATATTAACAAATTACAGGATTTTGAAGTGACTCTAGTTTTACTAGATCTTTCCTGAATTAATACATTTCATTGTTTAAAATGGAATAGAAAATAAAATGTTTTCTTTTTTCCTTAATTGCAGTAGCATGTAAAATCATGTAAAATCAAACTCATGTGAACCCGGGGACATGCATAGAAACATAATGCAAGTTTTATGAATTAACTTGTAAGATAAGCATTCAGATTATGGAACTAATAACTTTCTTTATTCCTTTCCATCTGCTTCCTCTGATTCCATAATGCAGCTCCCAGACCATATAATGAGCACAAGACCATTGAGATAGTTAGAGATAGGAGCAAATTTAGGATACATTGACTCTAAGTAAGGACATAAGCTATTAGTTATGAATACATAATCTTCAGTTAATGGACTGTGACTACATTAGCTACTCAGGTGTCTTTTGTTTTGTTTTGTTTTTTAATTATAAACTGAATTCCTGACTACTGAGTTTATGAAATCATTCACCCACCAGTGAGGGATATTGAGATATGTACAATGAGGCAAAGATTCTGGCTCACAGGACAAAAATCAGTAGACTTTATGAACTTCAATAGTGGCTTATATGGGGAGACATGATTTATCAGAATCCACAAGTTCTCAATAATGATATTACAAACAGCAGGCATACCTTGATTGGATTTTTATATTGCAAGTGGTTTATTACTACTGAGGATTAAACATCCAAAGTTATGAGGGTTTTTTTTTTTTTTATGAATTAGAATGCAAAGAAAGATAGGGCTAGTATACAGGAGAAAGCATATAATCTGTGACTTCTCTTATCTATGCCATATCCCTTAATAAGCAATTGCTAGAGATAAACCACTAAAAGTTACTATATGCTTGATAAACGATTTTATTTCATCTGTATTTATTTATATTTCTGTAGTGTTGGGGTATTGTCAAAGTGTGTTTAGCCCAAGATAGGGTAGAGGGGCAAATGTCTTTCATTAAATAATTTGAAGCAGTTACTCTAGTCAATTAAGAACATATATGTCAGTGCTTACATTTTACAAGTTATTACTAACTGCTCTGTTAACACTTCAAAATTTGAAATATAATTTTTATAGATGTGATCCAATAATACAGTTGCTCTGATGTTAAAAGTAGCCCTTCTAATAAAACTGTATATATGTATATATATAACCCTTCTAGGGTTAGTATTAGGTAAATAACACTGAAAACAAACATAAATCTGTCATTAAGTTATCAAATATTTATTGAGCACCTATTAACTGTCAAACACTGGGATACAATGATAATTAAAAGAAGATGCTTGTCTCAGGGATCTGGCTTTCTAGTATGGCAAACAGGAAAAAAAAAAGAAAAAGAAAAAAAGCATACGATTCTGATTGTAATTGAGTAGTCACAGTTGAGGTTCATAAGAATTCTGGTTCTAAGTTCAGAGTAGAATTACACTCCCCAGGCCCATGAGATTAGGTGTGGCCACATGAATAGTTTTAACTAATTAAATGTAAGCAAAATTGTCTCCCTAGAGGAGAATTTCTGTAAGAGCAGAGACCACAGTCCCTGCCCTCCCATGTCAGACTGAGCAGTGAAGCATGTGTTCCTCATAGGATCTCAGTCACCCAGGGCCAAGTTACTAGAATGAGCAGTCCTTTTGGTGATCTGCATTGGACATGTATAATAACCAAAAAATACTTATTTATTGTGTTAAGCCACTGAGATTTTAGAGTTCTTTGCTACTGTGGTATAACTTAGCCATCTCGGCTGAAACTACTATTACATATAAAGCACAATGAAGGTAATTATCAGCACACTGTTCCAGCTTATAAGAAATAGAATGAAATGAGTAATTAATCATTAGCTTTGTTTTTCCAGTGCTGTAGCTTGATGGGAGGACTAGAAGAAATACTTTCTAGATTGGGCAAATCTTCTACCTCTCTCTCTCTCTCTCTCTTTTTTTTTTTTTTAAGATTTTATTCATTTGTTTGACAGACAAGAAATCACAAGTAGGCAGAGAGGCAGGCAGAGAGAGAGGAAGGGAAGCAGGCTCCCCATAAGGGCTCAATCCCAGGACCCTGAGATCATGACCTGAGCCGAAGGCAGAGACTTAACCCACTGAGCCACCCAGGTGCCCCCCTCACCTTTTTAAATTCTGCATCCAGGCTGACTAACTCCTACAAAGACAGGTGCTAAGAAGGGTCCTCTCAGGAGCTCACAACATCAGTGATATATGGTAGATGTATATGGTGCAAAAGCAGAGAGCTTAGGGGTGGTGATCTATACCCCATGCAACTTTTACCTCCCAGCTGAGCCAAGGGTATTTCGGGGTGAAATTAGTGTTTCCCAAACCTAGCTCATTAATGCAATGGCCCAAGGAACAAATTTTAAAAGTTAAATTTCCTTTTTTAAGTGATTAGGGAACACAAGGGAAATTCAAGCCAAACCAAAAGGTTTTAAGGTAAATCGGATAAATCTCTTTCCTCACTAGACTGTAAACCTTACTCTAAGAAAGGATTAGTGTAAATAATTTTTGTATGTGTTCCAAAATATGCACCATATTTATGTATTTGTGTAGCATATGGAAAAACATACAGTATGCACTTTTAATTTTTTATTTTTGCTTAGATAGGTTTATTGTTCATACTGTTTTATGTGTTGCTTTTTCATCTTAATATCTCTGTCTGAGGAGCATTTTAAAAATTTGGGTTACCAGGACTTCACAGGCTCTGATTGAATATATCTGGAAGAAAACACCAGAAATATTTATATTCGAAAAGTGTCCAGGTAAGTCCAGTCGTTGATCATATTGGAAACTCCTGCAGTAGGTGATCTATAAGATCCCTTTAAGTTCCAAAAGCTTTAGATTCTAACATGTCCACAAAAACTATAAAACAGTTTTGACCACAAAAACTATAAAATTGCAGCATGGTCATAGGGTTCTTCATCTAACTACCATCCATTTAACCTTGACAATTAAATGACTTTGACCATGGATCTTCTCTGTGCCTTACCTCACTGTTCTTTAAGGTAGAGAAGCATTTTGTAGGTTTTAAAATGGGCTTATATATGTGAATTATTACCAGAATATTTTGTTAAAGCAACCCCCAAAATGCCAAATATGCACATAGGACAAAAATTACTGTCCACCATAAAGTTTAAAATTTTAGCTAGAAATGTTTTATCTAACAGTTCTGGTGAGCAGAGCTCAACTGTGTTGGTCTCAACCAGCAACATTGATTTTCCATGTTCTTCTCCCTTCCGCTGAAAAGAATCAAGTTAAATCTGTAGGGAATGAAAACTAAACAGCCCTTAACATGAAGGTCCATGGCCTATTGCATTTCTCTTGTAGGTTAAAATCATTCATTGATCGCTAATCACCTGTGGTTGTTTACACACAACAGGTTCCCTAGATAGCACAAAACCGCAAGGAGGATTATACATACCACAGGAAGCAATCAATAAAAAAGGCTCATAATGATCTTCCTGAGAGGAAACTGAAAGATTTTCCCTTTGTGACAGTCTGTATATGTGTGATAGGATTGTCAAAACAGACATAAGGGCTTCCAGCCGGCAGAAAAAATGTTTTTAACATTTTGCTTTCATACCCACTTTTCTTATCTATCTATAATGATATTAAAAATGAAAAAAAAAAACTTTAGAAAATTTCTTTTAATGGAGAATTCAATTCATGCTTTGAATTTTTACCCAAATAATCGTGAGACAGGCCTTTGGTCGCCTTTGCAATATTACTGGGTTATTTCGGTTCTTGTTTTCTGCCTTGCTACTGTCTAAAGCATCCAATCGAGTCATTTTTTTTATCATCTAAAAGAAGTTGGATGATATTTATCTTAGGGCTTTAAAAGTGGTTCAGTGCATCTTCAATTCAAAAATGATTATTTGGTCTTAAACATAAAGCATGTTGTGTGAAATCAACTAAAATATATTGAAACTTGTGCTTTGAGCACTGGTCTAGGAACACCAAAAAAACCCCAAAGCTATGAATAAATTAAAACTCATTTTTAAAAGTTTCACATTCCAATGGTTTTATCTTACAGATTCTGGTCTATTGTATGTATTATACCTAGTTCTTTGGAGGAAATAATGGAACCCATTATCTCAATCAACATGAGTTTATCTTTCCTGAGTTTTGTCCTAAAACTGTTAGCAGTTTAAAACTGTAGATTTGATATGCTCCATTTTGAAAAGACTATCTGAACAAATTAAATTTTAAAATGAAGTGTTCACTCCATCTACCAATAAGGTTGAAGAAACCTGACCCATCTGAGAACTATTGTACCTAGGGAGAAAGAATATGTGATTTGAAATTCCTTGAGAACTTCCAATAATACCCTGTTATTTCCTGATTTCCTAAAGTAGCCTCACAATTTCTCCCCAGATGACACTTGATAATCATATAATTCTCATAAACAGTTTAAGATTTTTGAATCTCTATGAGTATTATTAACCAACCAGGTGTTCTTGAAGCTGGCCAGCTGCTTATTATTATACATTCATAATGATATCAAGTAAATGGTGACCACTGATGCCATATAGTCAGTATTCATATAAAATAAATACTTATATTATAATATAATGCCATATAGTCAGTATTTGTATAATATAAATACTTATATTATAAATAAGTATATTATAATAATATAATAGTATAATATAAATATTATAATATACTTATTTATAATATAAGTATATTATACAAATACTGACTATATGGCATCAGTGGTCACCATTATAATATAATATATTATAAATATAATATATAAGTATTTATATTATACAAACACTGACTATATAGCACCAGTGGTCACCATTTACTTTCCCTGTTTCTGAGACTTCACAGTTCTCACCACATTTTCCATAATTACAGAAAGTTTTTGAAGTTTTAAATGTTACACTTGGTATAGTTTGATAAAGGGTCTTTGGAGGAGCTTTCAGGGTTTAATTACGGGGAGAAAGCAGTGGAAGTTCTCTAATTGTTTAAATGTGTATAGACTCTGAGAGCGAATGTCAATATACGCATGCCAAAAAGTTTCGCTTGCTGTTCCAATTATACTAAGATCACAGTATGGAATCATAATTCGCTCCCCAAACTACCCAGGCCTTCCAGAACACTGCCTAAAATTAAATCTTCTGCTTATGCATGGCTTATGAAAAATTGAATGGCAGTTCATTTTCACAACACATGACAAACATAAAAGAAATTATGAATTAATTTTAAACCCTGCTTAGCAGCGTCTTATCAAATTGATGGCACCCTTTGTCTCACTGAAGTCAAGCATCAGAGTTGATATGCTTAATTAGAATCAGCCATCTCTAAATGTTTTTGAATGACGGCTCAGATCATCCTGTTGGCCCCCACCTCCCCATGGTTTGAAGCCTAAAACAAAACAATTGGCTTAAAAGGTTGACTGGATATGACTCTCACTTCATGCACTACATTAAGCACATCAAAATGTATTATTATGCTAGATGTTCAAATAAACAAAATCCAAAGACTTTTGAGGGCTTCTTTAGATGGATGGATAGAGATTAGGAAGGTAGATAGGTAGATGGGTAGGTGGATAGATAGATTGGGTAGATAGATTTTAAAAGTCTCGAGGGACTTGTGTGTCCTTGGCTCTCAAACAATTTTTCTTTAGTTTGTTTCAAGAGAAAACAAGATGGAGTTAGAACTAAGTGTCCTTCTGCAATAATCTTTGGATTATTCAGAATTTGACTATGCATTCAATGCATTATTTAGACTTTGCCTCTCCCAATTTGACCATTTCATTTTTCATTAGATGTCATTGTCACCATCTAATTGACACTTTGTCATGAATACACCTGTATTATGCATCATAAAAGCATCCTACATCCTATGCAGGAATAACAAACACCCCCAGGTGCTATGGGGCACTGGTTTATTGTTCCAGACACTGTCACTGATAGAGAGATCTGCCTGCTGTTCCACACTTGGAGAATTTTGTTGCTCTTTCTTCATCCACTAAGTGTGTTTTGGGGTTTGGCTCATTTTTCCAGGAAAACATTATGGTCAGGAATATTAGGAGGTGGGTGGGAAACTATACTTATAAAATTATAAAATATACATATATATGTGTGTGTGTATATATATATATATACACATATGTATATGCATGTATAACACACCTGCATTTTTAGCAGCTTGTAATGACTGTTCTACTGTTCTTAGAGCCAAGAGCTATGATGGGTAAAGTTCAGTCACATCTGCTTCATTTACTCATTAAAGTAACACCAGAAAGAGAAACTCATTCTCGTGGTATTGGTTTGAGGCGGAAATTAAAAAATGTAAATATGAAGTGTATTTTTCAGGGGCGACTACCAGTAGCCATTATAAGGTGACCATGAGATGCCTCGGATTAGCTCAGGTGATTATCATGTGGTTCAGATTTTATTGTATTTCCAGCATATTCCAATCTTGGAATAGCACCAACAATTACTGAAAGTGTGCATGAGCTATATAGCTCAAGGTTTAGTTTCATAGCTTTTTTTATTTTGTTTTTTCCAATTTGAAGGGAGGAAAATGTTTTCATCCACTGAGAGCAAAGGTGATCAAAAGAGATGTGAAACTCTCATGCCTATGAGAGCCAAGTTGTGTTTGTTTCCCTTTGTTCCCCGTACTTTATTACGACTTCTAATATTACCTTGCATGACTGACTTAATCTTCCACGAAAATAGTTGTATTCATTACAACCAGGAATGATACAGATCTGGGAGTTAGTGGTAAAACTAAATTTTCATATATTAATTTGATTAAAATTTTTTTTCTACTCTTAATTCTCTTTTTGGACTGAAAGTTTAGCATTTAGGTAGCCCTGACAGTAATAAGAGACATATAATACCTAAACTATTTTCCTTTGGAACCACTTCCTTATTACTCTTTTTAAAGGACCTCATACATATCTCTACTTCTTGTAACTACAACGTGATCCTTGCTGAGTGAGGCATTCTTTCTTTGGATTTCAGAACTAGACTCTTCTTTAGGCTCTGCTCTGACCAGAAAAACAAGGCAACTCAGGAGGATACCTGAGGCTAGAAGTTACCTTCAGTGAAAGGCCATCCCAATCAATTACACTGGAGCTGTTCTTCCTTCCTTAGGTACTTAGAGTATCTGCTCCTCCTTGAGTAGGAGACCATTTTGTGTCTTCTGCTTTGTAAGGGAACTCTTAAGAAATTGAAAATGAATGAATTATTTAAGCTTTTGAAAGAATTCAACTTTTGAGGTTAGGGGGTGTGGTTTGTGCTTTTGTATTTTACAGGCAAATTTCCTTCCCTACCATCTTATTTTTTTTTTCCACATCTCCTACTATTATTGCCTATAAAAGTGAGAACAGCATTTAAAGAGCCCAACAAAGCTTTCCAAGTGTGAAGCTGTGACATTTTGTTATTCCAGAACCACTTCAGAAATCAATGTTGTATTTCTACTTAACATTTAATGTTTTGTAGCTGCTAAAGAATTATTCACTAAGTAGTAAAACAGAGGAAAATCAATCTCTTTCTAACATTATTAGTAATAAGTATGTTTGCTTATATTTTCCAAGAGAAGTGACAGGAAACGTAGATAATAAGCAACTCTTTGACAGACATATATAAATATGCCAGCCAATATTAGAAAAAGCAAAATATGAAATAAGGAACTGAAACATTTTATCATTTTGTATTTAAAAACCTCATTTCAAGTGTCCAGTTAATATTACAGAAATGTGTGGGTCTCTGTGCAAGGAGAATTAAATGGATATCCCAGGAAGGAAACACTGTATCCCCATCTTAGAAGGAAATAGTCCTTGTAAGAACATGCATGTTCATATTTTAGTTTTGATAATTCCAAATTGAGCCCAATTAAAATGAATTGTGAATGAGCATATGGAAGAAAAATACCATATTAAAAAAGGACAAAAATTGAACTTTTATCTGAAGTGTTGTTTACATAGGCAGTGAGAAATCAATGGAAACCTTCCCTGCAGCATCTCCTAATGCTCGATGTTGGACTGCAGGGAGAAACTGGGAGGAACAGCCTTCTCTGGTCCTGCCAAAGTTGACTGAGATGACAGATTAGCAGTCACCTGTCCCTCTACAAACCCAGGGTGTTCACGGTCAAGGGTGAGGTTTGCTGGCAAGGCGAAGGTGGGAGTGAGATACAATTCAAGCTAGAAAGGAGGACGCCCCCATCGAATCCCACCGAGTTTTCCTATTATCAATTCAGATTTAGCTGGAAGGTTGTGAAAGTCCCTTGCAAGGCAGTCTTTCACCTTGCTCCATCATCCCCCTGCTATTTGATTGTACATTGTTCCTTTCCAGTGCTTTCTAGCTTGACAGCTTGATACACTGTATTTGTTTTATTTGTATTTATTTATTTTAAATATTTTCTTTATTTATTTGAGAGAGACAGAACGTGACCTGGGGGGAGAGTTGGAGGGAGAGAGAGAAGCAGACTCCCCACTGAGCAGGGAGCCCAACATGGGCCTGAATCCCAAGACCCTGAGATCATGACCTGAGCAGAAGGTAGACCCTTAACAGACTGAGCCACTCAAGGGCCCTGAGGCACTGTATTTTAGCCATTTGTTTTGTATTATTGTTTATCCTCCTAGATTGTTAGCTTCCTAAAAGGGGTGACCATGCCAAATTCATAGTTGTTGTCCACAGTTGTTATTCAGTAATCATTGTTTGTATAAGTGAGTATATAATAAAGAGAAGAGTTTAACCAAAGCTTTTAGTTGCTCTGTCTGAGAGTTCTCTGGGTAACTTTATATTTGACAAACTTTGATGGTGAAGTGAAAATGAGACAGAGGCCACTTTCTGAATAATTTTGATCCTTAAGCCCCCTTTACCTGGATTTAAATGGAAATTTGATTGGATTGCTTTCATCCAATCTGGGCTTCATTTGACCTGATTTGAAAGTCAGTAACGTGATCTGATAGAAGGACTCTGATCTATGCCTCATCTGCTTGATTTCAGCAGTCTTTTGGAAATTCTGCAATAGATGGGTATTTTCCATCAGATCTCTGCTCTCTTGGAGGGGGTGGTGGGAACAGGGATCAGAAATCTCTCTCTGGCGATGTTGGTTGCATCTGTGCAGCTAGCAGCATTTCCTCCTACACCTCAATCCTAACAAATACGTTTTTTGATGTGGGTGTAAACCTAATTTCCCTGTGCATAATGTTAGTGCCTCTGGAGTGTACAGAGCTGGCTAGAATCTGCACTAAGTGGTTTGGGAATAAAGGCTTTCCTTGTCATTATTTGCACAGTCTGTAGTATTCAGCTGCCAGCCCATGCCATATTATTTGTGTGATGCTCGGTGACAGTCTGTGTTGAGTTTTAGCTATGATTCTTGACATAATTTAATGAGCTGGAATGCCATTTTCCCCTGTAAGAAATATGCACATATTTTCAATGCCAGTGAAAAGTTGTTTATTTTACACATACATTGTTTTTTCGAATCCAGGATTTTGACTCTTAACACGTATTAACATGATACAGTCAGTATATAAATGTACTTTTTTCCCACTTGCATTTATGAGAGGTTTGGTCTTCAGCATAATTGAGGGAGAAAGATGTACGCACTTGGTTGCGCAAGGCTTACTTCTTTCCTTCTCTTCCTAATTAGCTTTTAACAAGCTGTCAGTCTTCCACTCTATATGTTGCATTTGTAAGGAAAAGACAAGGACGAGTTGCAGTCTCCCTGTGAAAGTAGACTGTTCTTCTTAAGGGACGCATCTCTGGGCTGTCAGGGTGAGTCGTGGCATGGCAACTTTGAGTCAAATACAATATGATTTTTGCCGGGTGCCGTACGCCTGTGCTGAGGACATATTTATGTGTCTGTGTCATCTGTCCCTTTCCTTAGAGATGTCACCAGCCTTTTCCACACAGACCCACTTTCACATAATAGGAAAAGGCCCGCTCCATGTTTCTCCTTTTGTAACATTCGATTTTAAAAATAACATTTTTTCTGGGTAATAATAGAAGTAATATTCATTTGGTCTAAGGAAAGGTAAGCGATTCAAAAAATTATAGTCAGTAAATAAAAATAACTTGTTAATCTCCCACACAGATAACCAATTTAATACTTTGGTGCATTCCTTCTGTGAGTTATGTGAGGGCTCTTGTAGGGTTGTATATGTATTTACGTGTATCTATATAGAGGTATTTATTGTTTTCTTCACAGAAGAGATAGCATTTCATATAATATTTTTGTAGCATGTATTTTTATTTAACAATAGGTTATGAACATTTCCCGTGTCAGTAAGTATTGTTTACAGTATGATTTTTATCACACTCTTCCACATGGCATTGGAATGATTTACTTAACCTATCCACCATTAACTGATATTTAGCTTAGTTCTCAATTTTTGCTAGGTTTAAATTACCTCTGTGTGTCTCCTGGATCTTGTCTTTTAGGGCAAATTCCTAGACATGGAATTACTGGACTGATGGCTGTATACATATTGGATCTTTTATATCTATCACAAATTGCCCTACAGAGAGATGAACTATTCTCACACTTCCACAGGCAGGGAATGAAAAACTCAACCTGTGCACAGGCTTCTACTCACTGAGACTCACATTATGTTCAATCATTACCACTGTGACAGGTGAAATACGGATCCTTTTTAAAATTTACATTGGTGAGCTTAAATGGATATCACATGTTTAACGCTCACTTCTGTTTAGATAGGAAAACTCGGCTTAGGTAGCAGCTCAGTGCTGTCTTTGAAATAGCAATCCCTAAAGTCTGGTGTCCCGGTCCTCTGTAATGGTGCACCCAAGTCGTGTGACCTGTGACAATTGCCCTAACTTATCTAAATAATGTGGATAACAGTAGCAACCATCTCACATATTGTTAAGATTCATATATTCCCACATAGAATAATAGTAAGAACAGTAATGATGTTAGAAACATCCATATAGCTCTTACTATGTGCCAGGCACTGTCCTTAGTATTTTATGTATGTTAACTCTTTTACTATATTGTGAAGGTATATATAAAGCATTTAATGCAAAGCATGGTACATAATAAACCCTCATAGTAAACCTTCATAGATGTCATTTTTTAAATTATTATGCTTTTCTCACACTGTGTACTGCATATGGACTATTATGAATGAAAAGTAATTTTATGAAAACGTCTTCAAATTACCCACATAAAATTGCTTTACAATATCCAATATAGACGTTAAATAATGTGAGTGGCGATTTAAAATTTATTTCAGCTTACTATAAGACAAATTTATGAAAAGAATGGATGCTTAAAAATAGATTAGTAAGTAATATAATTATTGTTAATATATTAAGTGCGATATTCAATGTTCATACTGCTACATTTGGAATATACGGATTAAATGAAAAGAATCAAGCAGATGTCTAGTGAACTGGAATGGGGGAGGCAACCTATCTGAATAGTTAAAGCAATGATTTCACCAGTTTACTCAATTGTAGTAAGGTATGGTAAGAAATCAAGCAACTGAAAGTTTAAACGCTTAACTATGTTCATTTGCCTCTCAATGCCTGATGTGTGTCTTCAAGTTGAGATGAGTGACTGTGTTTTAAAGTTATCAACATACATGGCTCCATGAGACAATGAGGAGGCAGCATAGAGGTTGCCTCTCAGCACACATTTTGTTTCAGGAAAACCTATCTTCAAACCTCAGGTCCACCACTTAGAGTTGGTTGGCACTGGGGATGTTGCTTAAATTCTCCAAATTCTTAGGATGCCCGGGTGGCTCAGTAGGGTAAGTGGCTGCCTTCAGCTCAGGCCATGAACCCAGGGTCCTGGGATTGAGTCCCCCATCAGGCTTCTTGCTCAGTGGGGAGCCTGCTTCTTCCACGGCCTGCTTCTGTGCTCTCTCTCTCTCCCTGAAAAATAAGTAATATCTTTAAAAAGAGAATTCTTCAGATTCTTATTTCATCTACAAAATGAGGATATTTACCTGAGAGGCTGATGGTGAAAATTAAATAAGGAGGATAAAGCACGTAACACAGGCACATAAGAAACTAAATGTTAGTTGTTAATTTTATAATTCCTGCATGGACAGTGATAGATTATCCAACATATGTTCTGCTGATGTGTCAAGATTTGACTTTGAGGTATCTGCAGAACGTACATGTGGAGAAGACCAGGAGTAGTGTGTTTCCCAGAAACTCAGAAGAAAGATCTGAGTTTGAGAAATCAGTTTGCTTATCATGTGTATATGGGTGAGTAAATGAACAGAGTCTAAGTTTTAAGAGAAGAATGGCCCCTGAAAAAGTGGAAGGGTATAGGATGAGGACAAAGAAAAGAACATCTTTCATAGGGAGGAAGAGTGATGGACAGCTATGTGGTTGTGACATGAGAGGAGCAAAGGTGGGTGCAGACAGGTGCATGAATATTTATGTGATATTTGTCTTAAACTGTTCTGAAATCCCAGTACCTGTTCTTACGAATGCGGGAAAAAAAAAATGTTTTCCATCCTGATTCTTCCTGAAGTTTTATTTTAAAGTGATCCTGTGTCTGGAAGTTTTCGTAGATTATAGTAAATTGAAATGGAGTGGCAACCCAGAGAGATTCCTGCTAAAATAAAGGGATTTGGGGGAAATTACAATTAATGTGTTTTAAAAAAACATTTTTTAAAAATGGAAGACACAGTTTGTTAATTTTTTTTTAAAGATTTTATTTATTTATTTGACAGACAGAGATCACAAGTAGGCAGAGAGGCAGGCAGAGAGAGAGGAGGAAGCAGGCTCCCTGCTGAGCAGAGAGCAGGATCACCAGGACCCTGAGATCATGACCTGAGCTGAAGGCAGAGGCTTAACCCACTGAGCCACCCAGGTGCCCCAGTTTGTTAAAATTTTTAAATCATGGTTTTATATGCTAGGGAAGATTTGCCCTATTTGTAGACACCTTTCTTCACTATTTTAATTTTAGTCAACTCATGTAAAAAATGGTACTTACCCAGAAAGAAAAAAGCTAAACAATTAGCTAATCAGTATAAATTGACATTTGGAAAAACATCTCCTAGCACATTCTCACCAGACGTACAGTTCCCTTTAAATAAGGATAACATATTCTTTAGATATTTTATTATAGTTGTAAATTTTCAAGGTATAAATACTTTTTCTGAGTGTATTCTTAATTATTTTAATAATTGTCTGCCAAAAGGGGGGGGTGCTTTAATTAAATATGATGCAGCCCTTAGTCATTTTTTCTTTCCTAGCACAAATAATACATTTAAGAAATATAAGACTTCTCAATCTACAGGGTAGGAAAAAGTAAAACTGTACATAAAACATAATTAGCAAGATTTATCTTTCTATATGACTTGGGGCATTTTGTAAGTTCTACTCTGCTTATTTATGTTTTCAGAAAAATCTTCTTAATAGCCAATGCTATAAATGTCAATTTATATACTCTGAGGTAAAAGAGGCATCTGAATTGTGCTTTTTAAACCCTGTCTTTACTACTTTCAGACTTAATATGATGAATTGTGAAACAGTCTTCAGTTGGTAAAACCGAGTCTTAAAAAATGAAGGCATCCTATAAACATTCAGCTTAAAAAATACTAAAGAATATCTGTATAATATTATTTCTGAAAGTGAAGTGTGACATAGCAATAATCCTAAGATGAAAATTATATAAAACTAGAATTTATAAGAATTTATTACAGTAGATTTGCCAAAGTGTTACTAGACTTGAAGGTGTCAGGAGGAAATCATTATGTCTTGCATTTCCGGATCAATTACTTTTGTGGCTTCTAATAAATTTTGTCTTCTGATTTTGATGGATGTTTAGCCATCTGCTTCTAGAGCGATTTCTGTTTATAGACCTGGAAAATGCTTCAGTGGAGTGCTTATTAAGTGTTAGCAATGGAAAGATACAAATAGTTGTTATGTCTTTACTGTGGCTAAAACAACTGTTAGGACCATATGACCACTTGATATTGAGCCTTGATATCTTTTTGTAGCTAAGAAAATTAAGGGAATTTAGTAAAATTATTGTTTTCCTCTCTTGTCTGTAAAATGCTCCAAAGAATAGTTAACAGAGTAATTTATGCTAAACTTTTAAACTGTATTGAATAAATGGGACAAATTGGTAAATACTTAAAAATTTGTCTCCATGAATGGTAAGACTTTTATGTAGCCAAGTTGTTTGGCTTCATTTATAAATATTTAGGTAAACATTTGCTGACATAAAAATATAATTACTGGGAACTATAAAATATTTTTTCATGGCTAAAAACTTATCTGGAACTAGAATGCTTAAGTGTATGTTGTAAATATAATTTTATTAAATATATATATTTTATGCAAGGGAGAGTTTAAACAAATATACTCATGTTCAAACTTATTCTTAAGTGGTCCTAAATAATAAAAAATAAACATGTTATTATTTATAAAGTTAGATTTTAAAAGGAACTGTGTTTTTATCTAACTAGAAAAAATAAATATTAGGAAATTTTTCTTTGGAAAATTTGTGGTAGTTTTTCAATTTAATCAAATTAGTCTTATCTATGTATGTATTGCCTGCTAAAATCAGACTATAGCTAAGACTTTTCCTTTGCATTTTTAGCAGTATTAGTTATATTAATAATACTGAAGCCACAACCTAGCTGATCTTATCTCTTCCTCTTCCTAATGGATTAATTTTTTTTAAAAAGATTATTTATTTATTTATTTGAGAGACAGAACCAGAGGTAGCTAGAGAGAGAGCAAGGGGCAGGGAGGAGAGGGAGAAGCAGACTCCCTGCTGAATAGGGAGCCTCAGGGCTGGATCCCACGAACTTGGGATCATGACCCTAGCCGAAAGCGACTGAGCCACCCAGAATCCCACCCCCACTTTTTTTAAAGAGAGGGAGAGAGAAGGGGAGTGGAGGAAGTATAGAAGGGAAGAGAGAGAGAGAGCCAAAGCAGCCTCTACACCCAGCCTGGAACCCCGGGGGCTTGATTGCACACCCTGAGATCATGACCTGAGCCCAAATCAAGATTCAGACGTTTAAATAAATGATTGAGCCAACCAAGTGCCCCGAGATATAACATTTTTTAGAGCAGGTATCATTCTTTATATTCTATATGGTATATCCTAGCAATTTTGTACATTTTAGTGTATGTCTTTACATAATTTCACCACGGTTTAATGTTAAACCATGTTATGTAATTCTTCCATAGGATAATTCCTGCACATTGTATTAGAACGTGCATGTGTCTGTAAACAAAGGCATACTGTGGTGGACATCTAATATCACACCAGATATGGTATCTGGCCCGATTTTCCTGTCTTTTCCTGATAACACTATTTTGGCATGGGCATCGGGGTGCATTAGAAAAAGCACTTCTTTACCATTCCATACATTTTAGGCATGGCAACTTCCTTCCTACAGACCCCATGATGGGCGTGTGGTCCGGACTTAGCCATTCCACCCCACAAAAATAGGTTTAGGGATGGGCACATGTCCCTATCAGAGCCAGTGAGCCTCTTAAGACCCAGACTTTGGTCTGACTTTTTCCACTGAGTCACTGAGATAAAAAATGTAAACCTAGAGCTGTTGGCAGTCAGATTATCCACAAGAGGAGAACTGCAAGGATTTTTGTGACATGGTTTGATTCTTGAATCCTCCCTGATCTTAATCTGGGGCTACCCTTGATTTTCCTTTAAATAAGTTAATAAATGACCTTATTTTTGTTCAAACCTGTTTGAGTTGGATTTATATTGCTTGGAACCAAAAGAGGTCTGATGCAGTATTCTGTACTGTAATAGGTACAGTGATCAGCTACAAAGCAAGTGACTGGCATGGATATTCCATATCATCTTGTTAGAAGGCAAAGACTATATTTATAATCACATGGACTTGGTTACAGAGAGCACATATGTTTATTACATCAGCAAAACCATAAGTATTTATTGTTACCCTTCATTTTTTTATCTTAAATACATTTCAAATACTTTAATTATTTTTAAGGTTCTTAAAATTTCTTTTTAACTTCCATATCTTTCAATGATTAATTATCTATTCTGGCATTTATTAGAATTCAGAGTAGCTTAGAATTATTTCTTTGAAAAATATGAGAAGGCAATTAATTGTATTTAATCATGTAATTGTGAAAGAAAGCAATCATGTTCACATATCAGGTTATGGTACTAGGTTCTCTTACCTAATATTTACCCAAATCTTATTGCCATTATTTAAGTCATTTTACCACAAGATAAATTTTGTGTGAACAAAAAAAAAAATGCATTTACTGTTTTACAGAAAGATTTTCATAAAAAAAAAAAAAGAGAGAGAGAGAGAGAAAGGAAAGACTGTCATTCTCTGAAGCAAATTCTGATAACTTTTAGAATTGTTACCAAAATAAGCCTGAGACTAGGTTGATATCCTGATTAATGATGGACAGTTTTGGATTGCCTGGGTCTGTTTCAATTTATATCTGTTTTTCTGATGCAGTTATTAGTGGTTCCTTGTTTTACTATTGAAAGTATCCCAGTTGGAGAAAAATTATGTGTTCATCCCAGTTATGGCCACCAAAGATAACCCTAAAGTCAAATAGTAAAGGAAATGGTCTTGGTAGGCTTTCTGCCAATAAATGAGGTATCAGAAAGACATTTTATAGCTATAAATAGTGTATACAGAAACATTGGTATATTATAAAATATAATCATATTATACTGCTGTAATTTATTGAAGAGAAGAAATGTATAAGCTTATTGCTGAATTTTGCTCTCCTCACTAATCTTCCACAAACTCTTATTCTTAAGAACCAAAAATCAAATAGGTGATTGGAATTTAGGAGTGCACTTGTGATGAGCACTGAGCAATGTATGGAATTGTCAAATCACTATATTTTACACCCAAAACTTATATAACAATGTATGTCTACTATACTGGAATTAAATTTTTTTAAAGATTTTATTTATTTATTTGAAAGAGATTACAAGTAGGCAGAGAGGCAGGCAGAGAGAGAGGAGGAAGCAGGCTCCCTGCCGAGCAGAGAGCCTAATGTGGGGCTCGATCCTAGGACCCTGAGATCATGACCTGAGCTGAAGGCAGAGGCTTTAACCCACTGAGCCACTCAGGTGCCCTGGAATTAAATTTTTAAAAATATTTCAAAAATACAGATGGATGGCAAATAGACATAGATCACAATGAAAAAAGAAAGAAAGAAAGAAGAATCAAGTCTGACCCACAGATGGCATGTGGTGTATCTACATCAATGCATTCTGTAACACTCTTTATTACTTATTTATACCAGTAGTCACCACTAAGATCTTCCTAAATTTCAATCTTAGATAAATATAAAATATTATTATTGCTATTATCATTGAGGTACAGAGAGTATAACCATTGTCACTAGAAGTCTACATTTAAAATTTACAGGAAATTTGCTTTACAAGGAGAATTTCACTTTTAATTTCCTCAATAAACTGTCAAGTTAAGCAGAATCAGCATTTTGCTACATCTGCCAACTAAGCCAAATCTTGCTCCTTGATTCATCTCTTCTTTTGTATACACCTTCTATATATACTTATATTCTTTGAGTAGGAACAGTCGATTTCTGAAGCAATAAGAGAAATAATAACTAATTATCTAGAACTTATTTATAATTTGTCATTTATATTAAGCTGTATTAAACTAAGGTTCAGACGCAGAGGACAAACTGAAACCAAGGCTTCTGTTTCTGGAATCTCTCTTTAAATATATTTCCATCATTTTATCCAGATGACCATATCTAGCCACATACATAAATACACACAAATACAGGAATAGTGGGCTAGCTTACAAATATCAGTTTTTCATTGAATCTGGAAATAATACTGAGTAATTTCAGGATCTATGAAAATTCCCTATCAACCAACCATAAAGAGATTTGCAAACTTTTTCAGGAAAGGGCCAGATAGTAAATAGTGTAGGCCTTATGTGATCATGTGATCTCGGCTACAATTATTTGATACTTCATTGTAACACAAAAGGAGCCATAGCTAAAACGTTAACAATGAATATGGTCGTGTTCCAATAAAACTTTATTCATGGATGCTGAGATTTCATTTTCACAGAATTGTCACATTATGAAATAAAATTCTTCCTTTGAATTGTTCCAACCGTTCAGAATATAAAAACCATTCTTAACTCATAGGCCACAGAAAAAATGGTCAATGAGCTGAAGATGGCCTCTGAGACATAGTTTGTTGACCTTTGTCATAGAGCGTTAATACTGTGCCCTATCCAGAGTATTTAAAAAAAAAAAAAAAAAGGTAGAAAATTGTGTGTGGCATTCAACAAACTTTTCCAAGTGTGCTTCAAAGTGTATGTAATATGTCTAAAAAGAAGTGCCACATTTTTTTCTTCCCTTAGAAAATACAGATTATTATAGCAGTGAGAAAATTCTATAAAAACAACAGTTTCTAACTGGTTTTTACATAAAGAGTCCATGACAAATACACTGTCAAAAGAATGCTTTATTATGCAGAGATATGATGTCAGTTTCATGTATAGCCAGCTTCCTTGCCAATCAAATAATGCTATAGATAGGTGTGACATCATGTCTGGGCATAATCACAGTTTGACTGATAGGTTGGAATATGGAATATAAACAGGAAACTGGAGAATAATTGTTTGACTTAAGCTTTCAGGTAAAAATAGTTGAAGAAGAATATTACTAACATATGAAAGTATTAGGAATTATTCTAAACCTATTTGTTATATAACTCAAGATATGATCTTAAGAAGTTATATAACTTCTTTTTAGACATATTACATACACTTTGAAGCACACTTGTAAAAGTTTGTTGAATGATGATAGAACAACCTTGGAAATGTTTGATATCATTTAATTTATGTTTAGTCAAATAGTTCATTTTGAATACATTTCTGTTACATATATGAATACTATTAATGTAATTAAAGACCATTCAGAATGCTCAAGAATAAATTTGGCTTATATTTGAAAGTAATTTAATGTAATGTCAGTTAATAAAAAATAGAATTTATATTATATTTTTACTAGTGATGTTAATTCCCTTTTTAACATAAAACTACATAGAAAATGCTTTTGTAGAGCTTACAGAGATCTTAATGACAAAATAAAATTACCCAAATTTATTGAGACAGAGTTCTTTTCTAACTTTATTACAATGCTATTATCTAACCTACAGATCTTATTCATATTTTATCAGTTATCCCAAGATATATTTTTATTTTTTAAATGCATTATCTAATATTTGATATGCAAGAATACTTGAAAATTATTAAGCATAATAAAATCATCATCTGTCAACCAGTCATTCAACTTAAGATCTAGAACAATGGTCAGCAAACTGTGTGCTGTATTTATGTAGTAGATTGAATCCAGCCCACTGCCCATTTTGGGTAAATAAGAATTTATTAGAGCTGTCACTTGATGGGGCAGAGGTTAAATGCTTTGTTACATTATGTGGTTTGTCTAAGCCCTTCTTCTTAGAAACAAGATTAAGCAGAGATGCAAAGACACTTATTTAAAGCTAAACAGCAAATTAGTGGCAAATCAAGAACCCAGTTTTTTTTCCATAGCAGTATTCTACAACCAAAGGAAGCAAAATAATGCCAGTTTGTGAACTGAGGAAAGAAAATAACAGTGTCTGAAATTGGCCAAAAAGTCCTTCATTGTTGTCATCATCTCCTTTTTCTCCTTCCTCCTCTTCCTCCTCCTCCTTCTTTTGTAATAAGCTACGTGTAAGTTATTAATGTTGTAATTTAAAACAAATTAAATATTACTTGTAGTTATTGCTTTAGTACAAAAATATATTTTATATATTCTCAATTAAATTGTAATTCATGAAACGTTAATTCCTACTTGGTGTTCCTGACTGTGTATTTGAATATTCCTGAATATTTCTAACACACTAAATGCTCTTACAGTGTAGTATTCAGTTGTATTTGTTTTATTCCAAATAAAACATGTTATTGAGACTTCTTATTGATAACTAGCATTAAATATAATCCTCTTGCTCATGAATCCTAAGGAACATTAGTAAACTCTTGCATAGTAAATAGCTTACAGATTTCTATGGGGAAGGGAAAATTCATTTTCCCCACTGATTTGAGCATATGGCAGACCTTCTTTTCTTCAGAGAATTCACTATTTCCTACAGAGCTCGATATACTTTTTAATGAGCTGAAAATATGGTAAGCATCATGAAATGCTGATTTTTAGACATCTGTATGAAAGGTTATCAATAACAAAAAATATTAGAGATATAGCTATAAACTGTGATTAATGCAATAAAATTACCAAAAAATAACCGTTTGAAAGGTAAAATTATTTTAATGAGAATTAAATACTATGTAACACAAATTTTAAATATCTTAGCTTTAAAAGTGTATGTCTTTCTGAGAGAAACAAATGTGTTATTTATTTGTATGGATAAATTGTTTAGGTTAAACCAATACTAATTGATCATTGTCTATATTAAGACAAAAAGGCAATATTATGAAAATTTTATCCCCCAAACAGATACTCAAACCCTACAGATCATAATGCGTATATAGATATCAAAGTTCATTATATTTTAGATAGGTATAGTATATTTGGGGACTTTTGAAATATTGTTCTTTTGTACTCGTGGGTTAAAATCAAATACTGACATGTGAAAGAAATGGCATCTGACACAGATATTGCTGTTTCCCTAATATCCATGCTTGTCTTCTTGAAAAACCCCCGATTTTTAGCCCAGAATAAAGGCTATACTATTTAGATTCCTAGACAATCAATAATACATTTATTATTGAGTCCTAGACAATTAATAATAATAATTTCCCTCTAATGGGACATACATAGACATTTTTTTTTGGTCTCCCTTCTGTGGTCCTAGATATATCTGTGGTAGTGAACCATGTTTTTGTTTTGTTTTGTTTTGTTTTGTTTTCCCAGTCAGAAGCAGGAAACACTTAGGGATGGCAGAGTAACAAAAGAGAAGGAATCTGAGCTCCCTAAGCTTGAGCCACCAAACAAGCCCAGACTGAGCATGCTTACCTTGATACAGGATACATGTTTTTTATACCTAACTTTTGTTTTATCTATCAAGATGATCATATATTTTTTCTTTATCTGCTGATAAGAGGAATCACATGGATATCAAATCCCAACAATTCTGCATTCTTGAAATAAACTCTACTTGGTCCAGTTTACAATAAATTCAGTTTGCTGTTATTTTATTTAGGCTATTTACATTAATATAAAAAAGTGATAACAGTCTGGAAATTTTTCTTTTTTAATGTTTCTATAACAGAATTATTCTGGATTCATAAACAGTTTTCAGAATCTTCCATAATCTTCATCCTCCTACATAATTAATACATCAGAAGACTATTGGTTTCTTGAAAGTTTGAAAGAAGTTGCTTTTGAACCATTTTGGTCAACATGTTTGCCAACTCGTCTAGTTTCTTTCATAATTATTAATATTCCAAGGCTTTCTTATTGTGCTGGTGGTTTTGGTTGATTTTGGCTAGCCACCTATATCTAGAAAATCATCATATCACTGAGATTTGTATGTTAGAATTACATGGATTTGTGTATCACAGGCTCAAACTTCTCCTCAGACTTTGGATCTTTTTTTTTTTTTTTTCAAATTATTCTCTTTTTTTCTCCTTCTTTTTCTCAGTATTACATAATTTACAGAAATTTGTCTATTTTATTACTTTTGTCAAGTAATTTTTTTTTAAAGATTTTTTATTTATTTAGTTGAGAGAGAGACAGTGAGAGAGAGCATGAGAAGCGAGAAGGTCATAGGGAGAAGCAGACTCCCCATGGAGCTGGGAGCCTGATGCAGGACTCGATCCCGGGACTCCGGGACCGTGACCTGAGCCGAAGGCAGTTGCCCAACCAACTAAGCCAACCAGGCGCCCCTTGTCAAGTAATTTTCACTGATTTTTTTTTTTTTTTTTGGTTTTACAATTCATTAACTTATTCAGTGCAACACCTGTCTCTCACTGTTTTGCTTTTTTTTCTTTTATTGAAATGATTCGTCCATTTACTTTTAGTTTTCCTTTCTTAGTGATAAAACATTTGCAGATAAACTTTTAATTTCTGGTTAAACCTTTGACCATGCCTCAAATTTTTAATATGTAGTATTCTCACCTGTGATTTTTTTACTAATATCTAAACGGAATTTTTATCACTCTTTGGCTGCAACAGTGACTTCATGGAGTTTTTTGTTTGGTTGGTTTTTTGTTTGTTTGTTTTAATTTCAGGGGATTTTGGGAAAGATGCATTTTGTAACTAATTTTTACTTTTATAGTGTTGGGTTTTAAAGAAGAAGACCTAGGGACGCCTGAGTGGCTCAGTTGGTTAAGCGGCTGCCTTCGGCTCAGGTCATGATCCCAGCCCCCTGGGATCAAGTCTCACATTGGGCTCCTTGCTTGGCAGGAAGCCTGCTCCCCCCTCTGCCTCTGCCTGCCACTCTGTCTGCCTGCGCTCACTCTCTCTAAAAAAAAGAAAGAAAGAAAGAAAGAAAGAAAGAAAGAAAGAAAGAAAGAAAGAAAGAAAGAAAGAAAGAACAAGACCTATGAGCTGTCTACTAATGGAGATTTATTGAGTTTTTTTTTTTGGTACTTGTACATGATCATTAAATACATTTGCATGATGTTTTAAAACAAAGACATAAGATATATCTTTTAATTGTAAACTATGCAAGGAGAAATACATTACATATAAGTATTAATTTTTTTCACATCCTTGGCATCCTTATCTGTTTAGACTTAAAATAGTGAAGCAAGTTATTTTTTTCCATTTATTCTAATGTTTCTGTCCATTTTTCACTTGAAGTTATAAAAGATTTTTCTTTATTTATGTAAATATAACATTATTGGTTTTGTAAATACTCATGTCTGGTCTATCTTTATACATGTTTACAGCTCATACATGTTGCAATATCAGTATCTGAAATACCACTTGAGTTTACCATATTGTGTTCCCTGTCTTCACATTGAATTTGGATGATTTATCCTTAACCATTATTTTATTTTATTTTATTTTTAAGATTTTATTCAACTGAGGGAGAGAGCAGCACAAGCCGGGCAAATGACAGGCAGGGGAGAAACAGACACCCTCTGAGCAAGGAGCCTAATGTGGGGCTCGAACTCGGGACCCTGGGATCATGACCTGAGCTGAAGGCACCCTCTTAACCAACTGAACCACCCAGGCACCCCACCATCTTTTTATTTTTATTCTTCTTATGGCTCATTCTTTAGATGTGGATTTATGAATAGCGTTTGGATTTGGTTTTGTAAACCAATTTGATAACCTAATTTCTAGATTTGTGATTCTTTACTGTTTCATATATATATTGTTTACATTATTTAGCTATATGAACTAGAATATAAATTCCATCAGTGAATGATTGAGATATTCTATCAATCTATCAGTCTGTACTTTTTCCAGCCAATCTTCTGCCCTATTACTTCTTGTCCCTCCCTTTTTCTGGAGATGTATTGGCTCTGTATGAAGATAGATATATGATCTGATGGAAATAATTAAAGAGGAACCTCAAAAAATCAGTATCCTGTCTGATATGTAGCAGATCTTGGATTTGGGGGAACCTCTAATGTAGTCCCAACTTTACCATTCACAACATATTATAATTTGATTCCCCTTCCATCTCAGGGCAATTTAGGAGTGCTATGAAAATACTGTTTTTACATATAAACTATTTTTTAAAATATTACTAAGTAGATTAATTATTTGTAATAGTCAGAATATATTCACGTATGACTAACTCACTTTCGTGTACTGTTAAAGATGACAGAGAAAACCATTAGATATAGATGTTAAGTGTAGGGTGGGTGTAATTTTTGTGAACCTAAAGAAAACCCTATGACAAGGACATAGAACTCAAAGTACAGCAGAGATGGGGATGTCACCCTGTATGCTGCTGGGGAAGGTTAGACTTCACGCTGAATGAGGAGTCCAAGGATTCAGGCTTATGATGTCTTTCCTCTTTTTTTGAAAGAAAATAACTTCACAAGCTAACCCCAAGTTAAAGAAGCTTCATCAACCACTTCTACTTTAAACCTTAACAAGAGCTGACTTTACTATCTACTCAGCTATTCTGAGCTCCAGAAGTGACCCCCAGCTGCTCTGTCACCCATGGAAATCTTCCTTAAGCTATTTCTCCTGTTTCTTGTTTCCTCTTTTTTTTTTCCATTTTATTTTATTTTATTTTATTTCTTTTCAGTGTTCCAAGATTCATTGTTTATGCACCACACCCAGTGCTCCATGCAATACATGCCCTCCTTACTACCCACCACCAGGCTCACCCAACCCCACACCCCCCTCCCCTCCAAAACCCTCAGTTTGTCTGTTGGTCTGAGTAGAAAGTGATAGGGAGATAGAAAAACAACAAGCTGTTTTGAAGAGCCTTGAACATTTGTAGTGAGTTCAGGAGCAGTTTTACCTGGGAAGAGAGTTTTAAAAAATGAGATCGAACTTTGAAAATCAAACACAAGACACTGGGTTTACAAAAGGTGAAGTTCAGAATAATATGCATCTGAACAACAATAATTATTATTAATATTTAATAATATCAAATATTAAATATTCAGAATTATCTATCTATCTATCTATCTATATACATCTTTAATTTACCTCAATTAAAAGTTAACAGGAGTTACTCCCATAGTCAAGCAATTGATGTGTCAGACATAGTTTGGATGTTAGGTGAGTTTTGTTTTCCCTGTCTTTGGAAGCCTTCTGGGGTCATTGTACGGAGTTGTCAGTAAGTTTCTTAATCAGGTACCATCTTACATTGGAAGCCCAATGAAAAGAGAATTTTGCCTTCTCTTTTACAATACAATGTGTTAAGTCAAACATCCTTTTCAGGCTGAGCTTACTCACCCCAAATATATGCTTGGTGAAAGCTCTACCAGGGGCTGTCACATTTTAGTCAAAGCTTTCCACCTGAATGCTTTGTGTTTGCTTTTACCTGAACAAATTTGAACACAATCTAGTGTGTGGATCAAATATTTCCCAAATAGTCATTTGTTATTTCAAGTGCGTAATTTAGTCCCAGAGGTTAAAATTCTAAAATGATAAGGAATTTACTATGCAATCAACTAGGAAATTTTCTATTAATACCAAGGCATGTGTTAGTTTCATTAACTAACAAACACATTCTTGGATTTAACTCAGTAACTACAAAGTTATCTTTCTGATATAGAATAGCCTAAGGGTGACTTCTAATTAAAATTTTGAAAGTTGATGCTCAGTATACCATATCTGTCTGCATTCTAAATTAAGCTTGGATCTCTTATGTTGAGTTAGTCTATAATCTTTCCTTTCACTGCTATGTAGCTGTTGAAAAATGCTAATTTAGTAAATCAGATCAAGTTCAACCCTAAACTATTATTACTATAGCAAATAAAGTTAGTGGTAGTTATGGTCGAGTTACAATTTATGGAGCCTCATAATCCTACTGGTAATAAAAATAATAATTCCAGCAATAATAATATTCTATCATTTATTGCACTCCTGCTGTGTTCTAGGCGTTTTAAATGCATTATCTCATCTGAGTCATCCCACAACTGTGTGAGAGAGTTAGCATTTCAATTCTACAGTTAAAGCAGCTGAGGTGAGAACAGAACATAGTTTTAACTAATGCAGGGTTGGGAGCCAGGGAGTTAAGTGGTAGGGGGTAGTTAGGAAAAGGGGTTCATTAAAGAACTTTTAAGATCTTCCAAGTATTTTTTGTAGGTTTACAAATTGCTGTAGTAATGTAGGTAGACCTTAGTGTGGACAGGTAAAGGAAAACTCAGAAGAAAATAAAAATGACCAATTCCATTTCGCACATGTTATACTTAACCTGAGATTTCCAGAAAGGAGATTAGTTAGATGTATTAATTAAATGTATGGATTTGGAGTTCAGGAAAGGGGTCTGGATTTTAGCTTTGAAATCATCACTATGTAATAGAAGTTGAAGTTTTGGGTACAGATAAGTTATTTTTAAAGAGTTTTACAGACTGAGAAGAACAGAAGGCAAGAGAGGATTTGAAGAACATTAATATTTAAAAAGCAGTAAAAATTAGAGATGATATGAGAATTAGGACAATGTGCTACCACCAAAACTAATAGAAGAGGGATTTTATGATATAGAAAATAGCCAATAATGTTGCATTTTGGGATCCAGCTTAAGAAGGTAAGGTTTGAAAGGTGTCCATTGAGTTTTACCTATTAGTTCAAAAGTGAGCAGAGTAGAGGTAGGCAGGCTTGACAACCAGTGCTCCAGTGCATTTGGGAGTGAATGGTTGGTGACTAGGTGAGGAAGTAAATGGAAACTTTATAGAAGGCCACGGATGCAGAGAAGCAAGCAAACTAAAAGGTCAGTAGCTAGAGCTCAGGAGAAGAGTTTTACTAGAGAAATTTAGACACATTCATCTGGAGAGAGAGAGAAAGAAAGAGAAAAGTAAGACAGAGAAAAGAGAGATGATACCAAAATGAGGTCTTGATGAGTCAACAGGATATCCTGAGAGGGGCAGCCCAGATGGTTGTATAGGGCCCTGAGTGGATGGGATACCGGCTGCTGAAATCCAGCTTGAGCCTTGCTTGGCAAGTCATGTCAGCTGGAGAAAGAATACTTTTTTGTTAATAGTCCCAACAAATGTGGCTTCTTTTCTATTTCGTCTTTTCAGAAAGGACACCTTTTACAATTTACCATCCCAGGAATAGACTTTTTTTTTTTCCTAATTTGCACAAATATTTGCTAGAAGCAGCCCAAACTTGAGCATTAGGCTGGCATTGTTTTATGTATTCTGAATAGTGATTGACAACACTAAGTCTTGCAGTTCATCTCATTACCATATTGAAATCATAGAATGGTGAGAGGACCCCCAGGTTACCTCCATCATCCTGGACATGTTGCACTGGAGCACATTAAGGAGTGGGTGGAACTTGCCTAGCACCAAGGAGCTAGTTGGGGCAGAGCCAAGACCAAGATTCACTTCTGATTTCCAGCTCAATGCTCTCTCCACTGTACCAGGAAACAAAGACTAGGTTTGGATGGTAGTCCAAAGAAAGGTTTGGATGGTAGATTGTCAAAGCACGTTTTGACAGCATCTTGAGTATTGAATTCACCTGATATGAGGTAGAGGCTTGAAATATATTCCTCTTACTTTCTAAATTTGCCCTACTTGTGAAAGATGTATGAATCAGCTACATTGCTGACTTTTAACTTTTAAATATAATGGTTCTTTCTAAATGCATTTTTTAAAAGGCATGGTAAAAAATATGGCAGTTTGGTTTTTTTAATGATTGTCTTGTACATGTATATATCCTTGAATCCAAATAATTATCATTTGGAGGAGAATTTTATGGTAAGGTTTTTAAAAAGTAAGAAGTTGTTTGAGTTACAGTAAACATTTTCAAGAGGATGGGATTGACAGTCACACAGATCAGATTTAGAGAAAATTTTTGGACTTTGTAGTAACTGTTTAGATATGAGATCTGCATTCCCATGAGTAAGAACATACATAATCACAAAAAGCTGTACAAAACAACCCTGGAGAGTGGTATGCTGACATCTTGGTTTATAGTTTCAGCTATTGTTTTTCAAATGTGTTTTTTTAAGTTATTGATAAGTATTCTCTGCACGAGTCAGTGTGTGGTTAAATGGTGACATTTTTAGTATACTCTCCCATATCCCATTGTGGAAATATGTAATGCAGAATTAAAGGCTTAAACAGTGTTATAGTAAGGAGCCCCTATTAGCTTTGTTGAATCACATTTTCCACATTTGTCTGACCACAGTATGTTTGTTTTCTGGAACATCTATTAGCATCCCAAGGACAGAGTGTTTTTCACTTAGGAGAAATTTTTCAAATTTTCTTAAGTTAGAGTTTTAAAATATTAATATGTTTAAATTTTAAAAGTTTATTTATTTTAAATAAGCTTTATTTCCAACATAGGGCTTGAACTCAAGACCATGGTATCAGAGTTGCATGATCTGATATCATGACTGACTGAGCCAGCCAGGCACCCCTCAGTATACATATTGTATATAATAAACATGTGTATATGTGTATGTAGATGTTTGGGGGAGGGAAAAATCAGTACAATTATCTGCCTTTACTTGGTCTTTTTGTCTTGCTTCAGTTTTGTAAATTTGGTAGTATTTACCTTATCTTCTTTATGAGAATGAAAGATTTTGACTTTGGATGGCATCAACCGATATTTGGTATAAATATAATTTCCATTGTCCCTTTCAGTAACAATAGTACCAGTGACCTATTACCTAAAACCCCTCCTTCACATACTTACTACCTGATCAAGGAAAAAGTCCAAAGCTCCGCATTTCAAAGTTCACTTTAGTATATTCACCTTATAGGTGATAGCATGTTTTTTTAAATCAAAAAAGTGTATGACATGTGGTTAATCTGAAGATGCCAAGACATGTGTATTTGTTTTGATTTGAAATACTATTGTGAAGTAGAAGTTCAATTTTAAAGGGGCTAGTATCAGAAACAGATATTATTATGTTATCAAAGGACATATAAATAAATAATAAAGTAAGAGTTCATGGGAATTATTTGCTTTACCTGTTTTTTACATTACATAAAATAATATGGGAACCTTTATAAAGAATCACACTACACCTTCAGTGTCTTCCCACAGACTGCTAAATGAAGTCTCTGCATCTAAGCCTGGCATCAGGAAGTCAGCCCTGGGGCGCCAGGGTGGCTCAGTTGGTTAACCATCTGACTCTTGATTTCAGCTCAGATCATAACCTCAGGGTTTTAAGATCCAGCCCCACAATGGACTCTGTGCTGGGTATAGAGTCTGCTTAAGATTCTCTTTTTCCCTCTGTTTCTGCCACCCTGCTGCCTTTGTATGCACACACAGGATCTCCCTCTCTCTCTCCCAAAAAACAAAACAAAACAAAACAAACAAACAACCAGTCAGCCCCACCTTTCTAGTCATTTCCCATGCCTTCACCTTAACCGATCCTGGGCTCCATAACCAATGACTCTCCTTCTCCTAAAAGATCCTAAGCCTTCTTACTTTTAAACTTTTGCTTATGCTACTCTCCTCAACAAATCTTTCTCCTACCAAAATTTTACCTAGTTTTCAAGCTCAGTTAAATTGTACCTCCTTTTTTAAGGATTCCCTACATCATCTAGCCTGAAGTGAGAATTCACCCCAAAGATCTCCCACAGTTCTTTGGACTTACAGAACATCAAGTTAATTGTGTCTTAGCTCTTAGACTGTAAGCTCTGGGAAGTCAAAAACAGTCTTATTCCAAAAAAAAAAAAAAAAAAAAAAAAGCAAAAAACAGTCTTATTCCCCTGTTTCTTCATGGTGTCTGCTACTAAGTTCTCAATAAAGTATATTATATTAATGGTCTCCCAAAAGAGCAAAGTGACACAAAGTCATTAGGTAAATAAAAGGCCATTACTTGCATTCCTACACCATTTTACCTTACTCAGATCATCTTGACCGTCAGCCCTCATTATTCTACCTTCTTAAGGCCTCATATCTAATTTGTCAGTGAAGACTTTAACAAGATTTTTAATGCCATTTGGTGCTTTTATGTTTAAAAATCCTTTAAAATAAGGTAATTAAGCCTTTGTATTGGTCCAAAAAAAAAAAAAAAGGAATATGGGAATCTGTTGATACTAATTTAAGAATTAGTATTAAAGTTGGTTGCTAAGTATATATGCAGTCCATACACTGACTCCATCTGCTGTGTCTCATCAGGGTTAGTGATGAGCAACCTTTATGAGTTGTAATACTTGCTTGCTTAATCTGAGAGATTTATCTAAAAGACAAAAACTGAAAAGAACGATATATTAAAATAGATTAAATATTCCCTTAAAATAGTGTCACTACGGCAGTCTTGGTTGTAAACCTTGGTAAATGTAAACCTTGGTAAACCCCCAAAGTAAAAGTGGCTTTGATGACCTAGAGTGCATTTTGCAAGATATACAGAATATATATAGAAGATATACAGAATATATATAGAAGATATACAGAATGACAGGATCCAAACATTTAGGTTCATTCAAAGAGAAAAGCCTAGGACTAACTGATAGCAATGCCAAAATTTCTCCACTATATGAACTGAAGACTAATATCCTAAAAAAAAAAAAAAAATCGTACAGTTCCTGGAATAGTTTCATCAACTTTGCCTACAAGTCATACTTACCATCTAATGGCAAGACAAGGTCAACAACAGCAGGATCCTGGGACATCAGCATGGAAGTCAAGCTCACTGAAATTCAGATACACTGGGCCGGACATGTGTGGAAGATGGATAACAGCAGGGTGGCGAAGCAGCTGATGGCCTAGCTGAAATGGAGTAATTGTAAGCACAGTAGGCAAAAGAAGTTCTCAAAGGCCTTTAAGCGATGTGGCATAACTCCCGACCGCTGGACAGTGATAGCAGCAAACAGACCATGCTGGCGCACAGCAGTGGGACCCCGTGTGACTTCCTTCTAGTGACTGCCCTGGAAGCTCTAGGACTCTTGCGTGCACTGCAGTAAGGTGACTTTACAGAGATAGGTAATGGCATGCTTGCTCTTTGAAATAGTTTAAATACAGATTGGTCTTTATTGTATTGATCTGAACACAGCTAACATTTCCACTGAAAAAGTTCTTCTCACAGCCTATGCTTTGGCATCCTCTCGGGTGCCTTTTTTCTCTCTTCAGGCACCCCAGATTTGTCAATAACCTCTATTTAAGTTTTCAGATTGGTACAGAGTTCAGTGTCTTTGAAATGTTTACTGACTTTTTGTCTCCTTCAGCATCTTCTTCATAATCCTTACATCTTGCTTTCAACGTCTACTCTTATTCTCAGTCCTTCCGAAAAACATTTCATTCCATTTTCCTCTGTCTTATCCTGTCTATGAACTTGCCAGCCACATGAACCCTTACTTTCACAGGAGCTGAGAAGAAAATACAGAGGCCTGTAAATACATATCATCTTATTTCATCCTTGCTTCCATTTCTCTAAATACTTTTTTTTTTTAGAAACTCGACATAAAGCCTAAGCCCAAAGCTTATGTATTCCCAAACTAGCACAGTTGGTTTGATCATGTTCAAGTTCATGTTTCATGCACTAATGAAGCCAGGGCTCAGGACCTTGCAAGCTTTGCTGGTAGGTGACACATGCCCCAGTAACATACAACTCCAGAGTGATGAAAAGAAGCTTGCTGGAGTTTCAACCTTTCCTCATCCCTTAAACATTGAGTGGTTCACACTTGTGTTTGTTTCTTGTAAATGAATAAATAAATAAAGTGTAAAATTAAATATTAAATATTCTATAATCTTTGAAACACCTTGGATACTTTGAGTTGCATAATGTTAGAATAGGACATGTAAATTTCAAGATTCATTTGTCATGACCACCATATCTGAAATTTTATCTAGGAACTATCCAGGGCATCACTTCCCACTACACAAATGCTTCTTTTAAATACTGACTGAATTCTGAATCTCCATTTTACCTGTTACATAAGCTATTTGATTATTGGACTTTTGCCTTTCAAATATAGTTCGGTCTAATTTCTTTTAACAATGAGATGTAGGATATACCTCTATTTCTATTTCTGTATCTTTCTGTATTCCTCAAACAGTTATAGTTCTGTAGACATTTTCAGTAGTTTTAAAAAATGAATCAGTGACAATTTTTACTTCTTTGACACGGTACTTACTGATGCTTGTAATAAACTGTGTTAACTATACACAAAAAAATCCCTTTATATCCAGAAGATATTCAATGAATGCTTCATTGAATATTAGGCTTTCTGAAAAATTATTACAGTATGAACTTTGATGTGTTCACTTTATCTAATACTCTACAATTACTTAGAAATAATTTTTGATATTATCAGACTGTTAGCTGGGTAAAACAAAAATATATAAGGAGATTTAAAAAAATTCTTGTTATTGTAATTTGTTGATATACACTTTTCATTTTACTTTTTTTTTATCCTACTACTAGTCTAAAAGAAAATAAAATTGAGGATGATATTAACATCAAAATATGACTAAGCAAATGGAACCAAAAATAAATTTTAAGGAGTTTTGGTTTTCTTGTAGTCATATATACGAGAATATTATACTGTGCAATATGATTTTAATAACTTGGGAAAGGATACATACCAATTCATCTAGAAAACAGATTATTTCCTAATAAATTTTATATGGAGTTTATCATATGAAGCCTTACAAGAGGTTTGTAAGTGACGTAATTGGCAAATGTATTTTGCAGAAGAAGGGAGTATTTCTTCAAATGTTCTTATATCATTCATTTTTAGAAGCCAAGAATGAAATACCATTGGTAAATATATTCGGTATTATCTAAAATTTAGGTAGTTTAGATTCTAAGTTAATACCTGGACAACAAATAGAAAAATAGAATTACCCTGTCCCTCGAGCAGTCTGTCTCAAAAATCCCTGATTTACGTGAACATTTTTTAGGATTAGGCTATAGTCAGTTCAGGGCTGGATTCAGTGACAAGTCTCCAAAGTACCAGTGTTCTACGATGTTGATTTAATAGCAATCATTTCCTTTAAACGTGATATGTCAGTAGAGAACTAACAGTTGTTATGAAAATCTGGGAACTCGATTTATGTTCACTTTTGTACAGAAAGATGCCTATGGGTAAAATACAAATTGCTACAAAAAGGAGTCTTGACTTATCCTAAGTAATTGCCCAGTAATTTATTAGAAATCTTAGAGTTCTGCTTCATGAAGCAGATGAAGATATTTGTGCTAAAAATTTTTAATTATAAAATAAAACCCTTTAATGGCCAATTTTATTAAAGCACTATAATATTTTACAAGAGCTACATAGTCATTTTAATGTATTAAGTAGAATAGAAATATATCTTGTGTTTCATTTCTGACAGAGTTTTCATACCTAAAACAGTAGGAGCAATTAAGATTGGCTTTTCCAATCTCTAAATAACATACTTCGGTCTACTGAGCACCTTTGATAAGGTAAACACAGTCCTTTTTGCTCAAGACCAACAGAGCACTCATTTGTGTTTAGTGGAGGGCAAGACAAATTAAATGCAATATTCTGTGGTAAGTTCTACAAGAGAAGCTGTTCAGGGTGCTTTGTGAGAACAGAAGAAAGTCATCTGTTAGGCGATGAGCATTTGAGATAGAAAGAACGACATTTTAATGAGAAGTGAATCCAAATGCAAGCGTTCAGTGTGGCTGCAGTCCAGATGTTTTAATATGTAGGTAGGAAGCGATTAGGTAGGAAGGGATGAGAGAGCCAGATAATGAAGGGCTTTGCTTCTAATGGAAAGAATGTTGGATTTTATCTGAAGCTATAAGACATGAATTAAAGCTTGAGGTTTTATAGAAGGGGTAGATTCCAGAGCTATTAGAGGAGCACAGCACAGCGTAGTGACTAAGAGTACCCATCTAGATCTGGGTTCAAATCTTGACCTTGCCAACTAAGAGTTCTGTGATTTGGGCACATTATTCAACCTCTGAATCTAAGTGCCCTTATCTACAAACTACCTGCCCGATACGTAGTTACTATGGAATAATACATGGTGGTTTTTGCTGCTAATCCTACCTGCGACTTCTCCTTTTAAAAAGTGGGATGAAAGACTGCATGTAAGAGATAAGGGAGGAATTGTACTACTGGAGAATTGACTGAAAATATAGGAAGAAGAGTGGGTTTGGAGTTCAGCGTTTTAGACATGTTAAATTTGAGATAGCAAGTGAAATGCTAGTGGAAATCAGTTTATGAGTTGTTGGCAATGGTGTGGTCAATGGTGAAATTGCCTAGGAAGAGAATATAGATAAGAAGATGTCAAAGGTGACAACCTGGGTACATGCTCTAATATTTGAGGAATGGTATTGGGGAAGAAATGAAGTCTTTGAATTAAGAGAGCGGAAATCATAAAGGGAACTACGGGAATGTGGAGTCACAAAAGTCAAAGAAAGATTCCAAGGAAGGGAATTGCTTATATGTGGATTGTCAAAGGAAGTTAGCTTTGATAAGGGCTGGAAACTATCCATAAAGGCATGCCTAGGTGGCCCAGTCAGTTAAACGGCTGCCTTTTGCACAGGTCATGATCCTAGGGTCCTGGGATCGAATCCCACATGGGGTTCCAAGCTCAGCAGGGAGCCTGCTTCTCCCTCTGCCTGCTGCTCCCCTTGCTCATGTCCGCTTTTATATATTTTTAAAATATATCAAAATATATAGAAATATATAAAAATATATACGTAGAAAAGAGCAACTAGGAATCACTGTCTACTTTTAGAGAGGAAGAGGAACTAAAACCAAATTTCAATAGGATAGAAAGTGATTGAAACATGAAGAAATGGAGAAAGAGTACAGAAATTTGACTGAAAAAGGAAAGAGAGAGAGGCATGATCCTGCGAGGGGAGGTTAAAGATGTGTTTTATTGTGTTTTAATTTGAGTGTGTTATCATACAGAGAAAGAGCTGGTTAAGGAGAATAAGTACACAAGAAAATGATGAATAATCTTGTAATAGAATTCTGTGTGGAAAAATTCCCTCAAAGCATTGAGGAAACAATACATGTAAAATTCTAACATGAGGCACCAGACTTCTTTGTAGAAATGTCAATTTAGGTATCTTGGGCTTCCCTGGGGTCATGATATGGGTGTCTGCCAGTCATAGCGCAAAGAGGACTAGTACCCAACTTATGCCAAGAAAGTTACGACCTCCCTCTTCTCATCTAGAAAGAAAGTACTTTCTAAGAATTTTTGAGGGCCAAAGATGTATAAGGATTACTTCTGAACCAGAGATAGGCTACAACAGAGAACTAGCATGTTCTCATTTTGATTCTGGCTTAAATAAACTCCCTAGGTTGGTAATGGGATAGGTCTATAAGGAGTGGACTTCCAGAAAATCAGAAGCCAAAATAGGAGCAACTCATTGGCCACATCATGAGAGTTGAAGTAGGAAGTGCTTAGCTGAGGAGATTTGAAGAACCTACAAATTTCCCCATGCAGAGAGAAAAATCCGCTTCCAACATATAACAGGGCTAAAGAGCATAAAGCATCTTACAACAGCATTAATCAACTAAGAATGTTGCCCCTTCCCTTTCCTAGTGGGAGACAAGAGAGTAAGAAATACGGACTACCCTCTTCCTTTCCTTGATGGCGGGAGATCTTCTTGCCTGCAGTAGGAAAAGCTTTAGCTGGATAAAACTTCAGATTTTTTATTAATTTTTAGGACTAGATTACTAGTTAGTGATATTCTGTTAATTATTTAAAGTGATCTGCTCTCCCTAGTCCCTACACATGACCAGAAAAGTCATGGAACAGTTTGGGTTTTTACAGTGGTAGTAGTGGAAGGGAGAGGATCCACTGAATAAATGTAAAGGGACAAGAGAATACACACCAAAAGTTGTGTTTTAATTATCATAAGTCATGTTTATTTGATATACTGGTACATGTGGTTAAATAAGGTCCTCAGGGAGTGTGAATGATGGAGTCCACACTTAGAAAAATAGACCTCGAAGAGCAAACTTTCACAAATGTGGAAGAGAAGGAGATAATGAGAGAAGATAATAATAGGACTGAATTGGAGGAGGGCAATGGAAGAGTGGAAATGGGAGAAATTCGACTTACTGAGCCTCATTTTCTCTAGGAATAGTGAGTTTCCCTAGTTTGTGGGGCTGGTGGGCAGGCAGGAGGCTTGAAGAGACTGAGGGGTTTGAAATATGGTAGAGCAGTGGTTCTGAAAGTGTGATCTATGGACTAGGAGCATCAGCACGTCTTGGGAACTTGATAGAAATGCAGATTCTCAAGCCCCAGCGAGACCTACTGAATCAGATACTCTAAGGACAGGAATGTGTCTTCACAATATAAGTAATGCGTTTGAACAAACCCAGCTGGTGATTCTCATGTGCATTGTAGAGTCAGAGAGCCACTGGGGAAGAGTGGCTTAAAAGCACAAGCTCCATGTTTACATCCCAGAACTGTCTCTTATTAATTGAATACCTCTTGCAAATTATTCAAGCTCTTGGTGCCTCCATTGTAAAATGAGGATGTCTAATTACCAATTCATAGAATTCTTAGAAGGTCTATATGACTCAATGCACCTAAGTCTTTAGAACAGACTCTTGTATATTGGCACTGCTCAACAAAGGTCAATAATTATTACTATTATAACAGGAAAACAGAATAGAATAGTTAAGTACCTCAGTAAGAATTGGTAGTTCTGATTAGTCTGGTGTACTGTGCTTTGTGACTTTTGTCCCCCTTAGTGGCACAGGAGTCTGTGTTGTGGTCTCTTGCTACAAGACTCTGAGCCCAAGAGCTGTGTTGTCTTTTTATTTTTGTGCAATGTCTTAGCAGCATGATACATGTGCTCAGGGACCGCTTGATGAAAGAAATCGAGAAAGGAAAGGTGGGAGGAGTGAAATAATGCGTGCAGAGCAATGCATATAGAATTAGTCAAACTCTGTAAGGGTTTTGCATACTATATGATAACTAATTTTTGAGGAAGTAAAGTATTTTTTTTTAATGCTTAGAGTATTTCTTTGAAGAAATATTGCTAGGAGACCATCAAATGTAGTGGTCTGATGAAGGACAATTTCTGTGTTGACTAGAAAAGTCTGGTTTCTAGTGTATTTGAAAGGAAATGTCAATTCGCACTGATTATTTTTCCATTTACTTAGATCTACATGGCTTCATTTTTCAAATGTTTAATAATGTTTCCCAAGACCCATATCCTTTGATCTTAATGTTAGCCACATAGATGAGTGCCTGGTAGCTCTGTGCTTAGTAACAGTGATAAAACTGCATTTGAAAAATATCCTATTTGTCTTTTTCTGGTTACCCTCTAATAGGCTGGAAATGTGTAATAAAATACCCTAATGACTACACCTTGAGAGCTAAACCCCATTCTAATTGTTTTGATGCTTGGGCTAGCAGGATAATTGATTGACACTAAGACCACTCAGTAAACAGCCAGCTAACAGAATTAGATTAATGAAAACATATGGTAATTACAACTGTGCAGAACAACCTAGAATCTACAATGTAGCCTCAGGGTAAATAATCAAAAGTCTGATCAAAGAGCAATTGGAGTTAATAAAAGTCTTATTGTGCGATTAGGATTAAGAAAGTCTGGAAAAGATAAAATTGTTAAGTTTTAGGAGGGTATTTGATTAAAGATTTACCTCATTCCTGAAAAAAAGTTTTGGTATTCTAGGGTGATCATTGGTTTATTTTTTCTTTCAACTTTGCTTAAGAAACATCAAAGACTTTTCATACTGAATTCATATTTTTTATAAAACACATGTACTTTTATTTAAATGAGTCCTCAAACTTTGACTCATTCATTCATCTGACAATTACTAAGCATTTACTATATGCAGGGCTTTAAATAAAACACTGCTGAGAAAAAGCAAAACAGTCACAAATCCTGACCTTTAAAATTGGAGTTTGGTGAGGAACTAAAATGTGTTTTTAAAAAATCTATGATTCACGGTGAAGAGGAGTAGAAAATTCTTTAAGAAAGGTACAGATAAAGTACTTGCAAAATTAAAAAGAAATGGAGCACTGGGTGTTATACACAAACAGTGAATCATGGAATGGTACATCAAAAACTAATGATGTACTATATGATGACTAACATAATATAGTAAAAAAAATATGTACAAAGATGCTAAAAAAATAAAATAGAGATTTAATATGTCCATCAGAAATAGCAGAAGAAAAAAAGGGGATTATTTTGTGGGGACTTCAGAGAAAGCTAAGGATCGCTCCCTCATTCTTAAAAGTTTGAAGAGTTTATGTTGGTAAAGATAGGGATGTTTTGTTTCACAGTACTCCGTATGGTGGGCCCTACTTTATGTTTTGTTGGCCTGTGTGTATTTTTTTTTATAACTGAAAGTATGTATGTTTGGTTTTATAGTCTCATCTTATTTCCTAGATGAGTGAAACTAGAAGTAAAGCCATGCATCATAAATCATGAATATTAGGGTTTCCCCCTCTTGTTTTTGACTCGAGAACTAATAATGCTCTTCTTACAGGCCCCCTTGGCCCTGAATATTTATAATTAGGTTCAATAAGCTTGAAATATAGTGTGATCTAAGGTTAGACTTCTCTAGAAAAAGAAAGAACCCTGGCTAATGGGATTTATACATATCCAGGGCTGGGACTGAGGTGGTGTCAGCATTACAGTATATCCATTTCTGAAGATGAATCTGTTTATAACTTTAACTTTCTTTAGATACAGCCATTGTTTTTTCCTGCATGCCTTGGGCTAAAAATAGTCTAGTTTTTATTTCATCAATTTGGGGATTCAGGATGAGTAGGGGAATGAATTTATACAGATATTTGATTGATGGGGCTCAACTCAGGGTCTCCTTCAAATCTCTCCCTCTTTGCTCCTCCACTTCTATCTGCCTCCTCCCTTTCCAGTCAGTAGAGAGTAGTTGGCTGGGAAAAGAAGCTGTGGAAGGGAGAAAATGACAAGATAAGAGTTATTGATCAGAAGGTGATCAATGCCATGTAAACCATGGGATAATATTGATTGCAGAATGGCAAGTGTATTGATTTCCAAAGAAGGTAAATATCCTAATACAAAAACTTAGAAGTATAATAGATCTTTGAAGTATGAAAAATAAATACAGGATATCTTTGAAAAGATGAGAAAATGGAGATTCAGACAGCATACCTGACTTACCCAAGGTTTCACAGCTAATAGAGGCTATTATCTAGAGACGGTATCTTATGACTTCTAGCCCAGTGCACTTTTTATTCTGAAACTGAATGTTCAGCCCTTTCCTGACCACCCAGCCAACTTCCTCCCACCCCCGTCAATGCATTATCCTTTCTCTTCTTTTTTGTGACCTTTTGTTTTCATGTCATTATGAGCGCTTTTTCTTATGTTTGCATATTTGTTCAGTTTCCCTCCACTAGAAACTAAGTATCCTGAGAACAATATTCGTAGTTGTTTCTAAATCTGGTTATCACTGCTGTATCCCCAACACCTGGTACACTATTGGTAAATCCATAAGAAATATTTATTGACTATTTAATAGTGGGTATATTTTAAATATAGTATATAATATTATAATATAATATATGTAATATATTATATCATATATATATTATGATATAATATATTACATATATTATATTATTAAATTATTATATTATTAAAGTGGGGTAGATGGTGATACATTAGGATGATCCCAACTGAGTAATATACATTGAGTGCAACAGGAGATATGGAACTAACATAACATTCACTAATTCCACATTTGGAGTTTTTATTATTTAACTATATTATAAAAGCTTTTGCTCTTCTCCTCCCAGAAAAATGCACATTCAACCTACACGCAAAATTTTGCATATATTTTTATAAGGGATTTATTGTCTCAAGATATTCGTAAGGGTATGCTATAAAATAAACAATTCAACTGGGTTAACGGTACAGTCCACTAGCCACAATATCTCATGGCAGACCCTAGCAAGTATAGCAGTAAGTAAGATGTGGTCCCTTCCTTTGAGTAGTTTATGGTGTCATTTCATGTAAAACTCTTCTGGAACAACAGAGTCAGAATTTCAGAACTATTACAGAAGACATACTGATGAAGAAGTCATGGTCAACATATTTAAGTGATTGTGTCACTCAAACTGAAAGAAAATAGTAGAGCTAGCACTAGAACACAGCTTTTCTGGTTCTCAGTCAGTATTTTTCCTACTTTGCAAAGCTATGAACTCTAGTTATTCTTTTATTGCTTCTCTATCATAGATAAGTGTGCCTTATTATGAGACAGTTTCTCTAATTTTCTTAATTTCAGTAGTTTTTCTGGGCTAGAGTGTGATTCTATAAGCCAATGATTCTTTCCCAACATGTGCCCTTAAGGAATCTATGACCTTTTGTGTTTCTTAACTGTCATTTTCTCAAGTAAACATTGGCAGTTCTTTTCATCTTTCCTAATAAATACTTTTCAACGTCCTGATAATTTGATTTTTTTAACCACTTGCTAATTTGTTAAGTATATATATATATATATATATATATATTCATTTTACTGATTTGTATCCAGGTTCAAACACAGTATTCTAGACTCAATATTCTGAGCACTATAGCAAAGAAATTCAGTCATTTGTTTCTTCATGCAATCTTTTATTTAAAAAATTTATATTGCATATCTACCATGTGCCAGGCACTATGCCAGGTACTATGATATAACAGTGAGAAAATACAGTTCGAATCCCTCCTTTATAGATTTTTGAGGCAAGCAGGGTGGAGGGGATACACACACACACGCGCACACACACACACACTTACATCTGTGATGCACACTAAAATAGAAAAATATCCAAACTATGTGAACCTACGACATGTCTCTATGACATGCAAAATACATCAAAGAAGGTTTCTCTGCGAAAACAACACTTCAGCTGAAATCTGAAGCTTGACCAGTTGGTAATTAGACAAATAAGGGAAGGATGATTTCCAATCGAGATGCTGGGGAGGGGGGTAGTACATGTGCAAAGATTCAGTGATGGGAAGGCGAAGGATAGACAAAAGAGCAGTTTAGTAGAGTAATCAGAGTGCAAAGAGTGAAAGGGAGATTTATCTGACTTAACAAGTGCATAGAGATTGGATCATGGTAGGATCATATACAACATATTAAAGAGTTTCTTAATTCTAAATGAAATAGGCAGCCACCAAAATTTTCAAAGCAAGAAGTAAATTTTTTTTCATACTATGAATGTGTCAAAGATGACTTTAGTGATCTGGTTTGTGATCCTGGAAATCTAATGGTGGTATTTACTGGGATTGGGAACAATAGACAAAGTTGAGACTCTGGGAAAGTGGGGGAAGGAAAATCATGCATATCAATTTTGGCCATGTTGAGTTTGAGATTTTTTTGAAATACCCAGAAGGCAATGTACAGTAGGCAGTTGGTTATACAAATATGAAACTCAAAAGTGTTATTGCCTAGAGATATAATTGTATGAATCAGTTATAACTGTATGATAATTGAATCTGTGAGCCTGGATGAAATCACACAGGGAGAAAATATCAAGTGAAAAAGGAGAGACAGCTAACGAGCAATCTTAGTGGAATGTCAGCATCTTGTGGCTTGAAGGAGGATGACCATGCCAGAAGACTAAAAAGGAGAATCATGGAGGGGGGAAAAAAAAAGAAAGAAAGAAAGAAGGGAAGGAAGGAAGGAAGGAAGGAAGGAAGGAAGGAAGGAAGGAAGGAAGGAAAAAAGAAAGAAGAAAACCAAGTGGTTATCTTGAAGCCAAGAAAAGAGAAAGTACCAAGAATATCAGTGCTTACAAGAAACTAAGCAAGGGACAAAAAGTCACAAGTCAAATAACAAATAAGTGATATTTATTGATTCTCTCATAATTATAATGTCTGTTACTGATCTGGCTTTATACAAGCCCTGATCAGACAATACCACCAAGAACCACATCTCTGCTTCTGCCTTCTGTGACATTGACTTTATCTTTATCCTTGATTGATTAGATGAGATCTAATCTATCAATTGATTAGAGAGAATGGATGAGTGATAAAGGAATATTACAGATGGATCCCAGATTTCAGGTGTACAGCTGATCATATACTGGCATTATTAAGATGAATAATACATAGGAAAAATGGTTTGGGAGGGAGATTTTTAGTTTAGTTATGGGCATCTTGAGTTTGAGAGATATGTGAGACATCCAAGG
The DNA here is from genome assembly GCF_964662115.1 of Mustela nivalis. NCBI lineage: Eukaryota > Metazoa > Chordata > Mammalia > Carnivora > Mustelidae > Mustela > Mustela nivalis. The sequence goes on from NC_139020.1 coordinate 95,458,316, forward strand.
TAGACATTAAATAGGCAGTTAAAATTAAAAGAAAGTGCTAAGTCATGAAAGTGCATGGAATTATCTATAAAGACATAAAGAAACTGAAGATTGCCTAACACCTAGCACTGAGGGACTCCATAATGGAAGGATTAGGTGCAGGTGGAAGAACTATCAAATAAGATCAAAAAGAAACAGTCAAGAAGAAGAAACATCAAAAGAATATGGTGTCATGGAAGCCAAAGGAATAAACTTTCAAGGAAAAGAAGTGGCCAGCCTCACAAATACTCCCAAGAATCAAATAAAATGACCATAAGTAAAATGAAGAGAACTGCCAATGAGGTGAAGACTCCAGTGAGACAAACAACCGTGGTTAGTGTAATCGAGCACCAATATTTAAAAAATGTTCTATTACAGCATAGTTTGTGCTAAGCCTCGTAAAAGGTGTAGAATTTTTCAAGATAAGCATGGGACTGAAAATCTTCCCACGATTACTGGAGGGACATGTCATCCTGCTATATAACCATGGTACTTTTTG